>NW_009620122.1:0-24589 GCF_000690535.1 Cariama cristata
TCACAGCGCCGTGAGCCTGGGCAGCTGTAGTTTGTGAGGTGAAGGGGGCAGCCTCGTGGCGACGTTACAGCGTCAGGTAAAAAAACCAGCAGTAAAAGGTAGTTGTAAGTCTCTGGGAATGTACCGTGGCTTACTAATGGCTCAGCTGTTTTGTGGGGTGTTGGGTAACGCAGAAGGGCTATGTGTCAAGTTGTCTCTGGGGATCTATGACTGCTGTATGTGTGTAAATCCAAGGTAAAAGATAAGGTTTTGTCCTTTTTTAATCTGCTATCTTAAAATACACTCTTAAAATGCCACCTAACCTAATATTCAGTTGCGTTACTTATGTGTACATACACGCACTGTTAGATAGCCAAAGCCTATGGTGGTGACAGTGATGTGGTGATTAGGCGCCATGCCTAATGAGCTAAACTTTCACCCGGCTCCCTCCCACCTGGGTATGTATGGGCATTACTTTCAATTTTGGAATTGTAGTTAGATTTTTTTCTAGTGACAGATAATAATATCTCATCCATCACAAGGTTCACATGGAATGTTTTGAACAACAGATGAGGAAAAACATTCTGTATTTAATCCACAGGCAAAACTACTCTTTGAGCTCAGCGCAGAGCTTGCCCCAGCCTGAAATGAATTATGAAAGACAACAGAAGGGAAGAAGTCTGGTCTTGGAGAAGAGCCGGGTGCTAGTACGGAATGGTGAGTGTAGTCCTTGCGCCCATGACAGCATGAAAGTGTAATTTTGGGGAAGTTAATTTTAACAAAAATTTCACTCATCTTAGTCAGGAGGTGGCTGTGAAGTGTTTTTTCTTTTTTCCTTTTTTTTTTTTTCCCTTGCATTATTTTGGTGCGATACAATGGGTAAGGCAACTTTCACTATGTTGGGTATTTGCAGGTTAGCTAGAGGTGCGCTTAGAACATACTAAGTGCTATAAAAATTGCACTTACTAAAAAAAAAAAATCATGGTCTATATGTTTCAATTGTGCACTCCTGACACTTTTAACAGCTGTTTTTTCTGGATTTTGGTTGCTGGTCTGTAAAATATGACAACCGGTTTGCATAAAAGTGTTATGAAAGTCAGATTATTAACAATGAGGAACTCTGGTATAGAGCTCGCTGAACATTTTAGATGAACTCCCAAAGAAACTTCTAGTTCTGGAAACTTGATAGAAATGCAAAAACCTTTCCTTTCACACAGCCTCCCTAGAACAAAAGATGCCAAAATTGACTCAAGTGTAATACACACCTCTGTATAAAGGCTCAGCTTTATATTCTTGTTTTGGATTTACCTGCATATACTAAAGGTGTGTTTAAATTAGTTTGGTGATGAAAATATAACATTTACTGGATGTAATAACTAAACAGTTTTGTAGCTGTGTCAGTTCTTATAAAATTGTAACTTTTATTCTCAGAGCTTTCTGATTTCTGAAGATCTCTCATGTCACTTTCTGCCTGCAGAGGAAAAGTAGAATTTATGGGATTGTCATCTCTACCAGTCCTCAACATTATAGTCTCCGTATCCAGGATCAAACTTCCATAATACTCTTTGTTTGGGTCAGCTGTGTTGCAGAACATGGGCTTGCTAGTAGAATTTATATCCCAAGCTGCTGAACTCTGAAGACAGCTGAGTGTGACTTTTTACAATTGACTCGATGCAATGCAAGAGAGTTGTTTCTAACTGCTGATGGTACTATCTATAGATTCCTTACTTTTAATACACTACCAATTATTTAGTGTTTCACAATTAGGATTTATTTGTCTGTCGTGGTTTAACCCCAGCTGGCAACTCAGCCCCACACTGCGACTGGTGGGATGAGGGAGAGAATCGGCAGGGTAAAAGTGAGAAAATCCATGAGTTGAGATAAAGAGTTTCATAGGTAAAGCAAGAGCTGCACACAAGCAAAGCAAACCAAGGAATTCATTCCCCACATCCCATCACAGGCAGGTGTTCAGCCGTCTCCAGGAGAGCAGGGCTCCATCATGCGTAATGGTGACTTGGGAAGACAAATGCCATCACTCTGAACATCCCCCTCTTCCTTCTTCCCCCAGCTTTCATTGCTGAGCATGACGTCATATGGTGTGGGATATCCCTTGGGTCATTGGGTTCAGCTGTCCCGGCTGTGTCCTCTCCCAACTCCTTGTGTATCCCCAGCCCACTTGCTGGTGGGGTGAGCTGAGAGGCAGAAAAGGCCTTGACTCTGGGTAAGCCCTGCTCAGCAGTAACGAAAATGTCCCTATATTACCAATGCTGTTTCCAGCACAAACCCAAAGCACAGCTACTGTGAAGAAAATTAACTCTATCCCAGCCAAAACGAGCACGTTGTCCTGGTTCAGGTTTCAAAGTTTGAGATTGGTTGGGGTTTTTTTTCCTTCCCTTTTCTCTACACCATCTCATGTACAATTTAAAATGTCACAACAGACACTTCAAATGCTACCTGCATGCTGCTGCTTTGCTGAAAGGCCAAGGCCACCTCTCTTTAAAAAGGTCACTTTCAGTAACAGGCCTGGTAGTCCCTAGTACTTCAACACCACCCTTTCAGAAGTTCACAGTGCAGAAGAGCCTTGCAGCCAGCGTACCTGATAGCTGTTTCAGATGTGAACGTGCTGATCGTGCAGAAGTTGATGGCAGGTCATCTCTCCTTGTATGTTTGCTTGGAACTGTAAATCAGATGTTATTGTTGACATGGACTCTCCCTCTTCTTTTTCACATTCTTCTTGCTCCAGTTCATTTGTGACTTTGAAGTCTGTCTTCATTTTTCAGATGAGCAGACTCTTCGTTTTGGTTGACAGTGTAGTAAGTCCTGGCTGTCATCCCTATTTGCCAAATATTGGTATGGTTTTACTTACTCCGGTAGGAGCAGTTCCCAACATCTTTTCCTCATGGCTATGCAGTACTCATTTTGCATGCAGGAGGCAATTATAGAATGGCTCAAGCTGGGAAAACACCTCAGAATAATTTCCTGTATCACAACGGGCATCAGAACAAGCACTGAAAGCCAACTCTAAAATAAATACCTGATCTATGTGTAGCTTAGCTCCATGTACTTGCACGTCAGGCTATACTGAACATACCCGTTAAAAACAGAGTGAATAGTAAGGATAGCAGTCACTGGGTGCAGTAAATAACAGTATCCTTGTAAGAACCTATTTTTACTCTGAATGATAGAATTTCTTTAATAGACTTTCCATCTGTCTTCAGCCACTCTCCTTGCTGGCTGTACTCGCATTTAGGCTTCAGCTTGTTTTTATTCATCAGCTGACTTTTAATCTTCTCTCATTGCTTCTGGTGTTAAACCAATTTCATTAGTTGTCTGAATTTCTTCTGTTTTTTTATCTATACCTCATGTTTTGTCTCAAGTGGGACATATGCATAGCTAAAAATTTTTATTCAAACGTGGCTGCCAGAATATTCCAGAATATTTTAACTAGTTCAGTTTCTTCTATTTCAGACCAAAAGGCAGAATCAGCAAATATGTAAGGGCTTTGATGTTGGGAAAGTAATGTTCTTGGGAGGAGAATTGGAATTGGTAAATGTTTAAAGAGAATGACTCTCTAAACCGTAACTACTATGGTAACGTTCTACTAACAACACAGCAGCTAATACATTAGAGGTTTAACATCAGTAGCATTTCAGCAGAATTCTATGTAGTCCTCTATCACAGCTACTTGTTTGAGTAACAGTCTATGCCCTTTCACTATTATTCTTATGTAATTCTCATCTGTGGTGACATTACTTAAAGTATTCTTTATCTCAATGTTAGTTAGATATTACTTTGATAAAACTGAAATGAACTGTAGGACAACTGGTAAAAGGTCCTGAACCCATTCCTTTCATGTTCTCCTAATTTATTTGTGCAGAGGAGGAAAGAAGTCCTTTTGCAAGCAATGGGCACTCCAGAAAGAAGGGACTTACTAATTTTAAGAGATTCTCATTCCCAAAGAGGTTTAGTAGCTCTGGGTCTACTGAATTGACAAATTACGGGTAAATTTTCAGCTGGGGAATGGTGACGTACCAGCTGTACCAGTTCCGTGGTTAAGGGCAGGACATAATAGAGGAATTTGCATCATTTGCAAAAAGGCCCATAAAGTAGCACAGGTGATTGCAATTTCACAGGTCACATTCATGAAACAAATGGGAAACAAAGTACTTCCTCGTAGTTTAGGTTGTCCTGGATGAATTTTCAGCTGACTTGTATGTACCTGTAGCATCTCTTATTTTTAAAGTATTTCAAGTATAAAGAAGGGCTAATATTACAAACTTTCACTGCAGACAGTAAGGCATTTATTCTGTAAAAAGCACTGAAGTGATCTGTGTCCTCTCTGTGATCTGTGAGATCACCTTTTGTCTTAAACCAGTTTTAGTTTTGCCATCCTGACATATTGTTATGAGCTGCTGCACTGCAGCAAATTGAGTTATTCATAGTTATTTCAGTTGTTGTTCTAATGGACTTACAATAGATGGAAAGCATTTAATTTCAGCTGTTTTGCTTCTGATAATTCATTTTTTACAGCTGTGTTCATCCTATCCGCTTTGCCAAATCTCTCTGGATAGCACATGATGTAAAACTTTCAATCTACTGCCAAAAGCTTGAGTATAAATTGCATACTAACTGTTTTTGTGTTCATAACACTTGTTTTCTCGTAGAAGCCTTAAACCATTGTTGAAATGAGACAACATAAACTAATTAGTGGGGAATTCATGGGCTAAACCTGAATCCTTTTCAGGACCTCCTAGGTGCCAGTGTCATGAAAATATCTCTTATTATCATAGTAATGTATAAAAAACCTGGAACAGGAATTAGGATGTTGAAGATAATTTCTTTTTTTTTAGTGTCAGTCAGGCACATTTTTAACTTCTTTCCGTATAACCAAGAAGCTTTGGTCTGTATTGCAAGTCCGTGTCAGATTGATTCCTGTTATTACTAGATGCATTTTCTCTGTTAAAAATTCCTCATTCCTCCACTATCTCTACTCTGTTCTATACTATTTCATCCCTTTAATCTTGACTGGCAGTACTCCCACTTCGTTACCGTGTTGCTGAACGGTGAGCACCTTCTTGTTTCAGCCTCTTCACTCTTTGCCAATCCTGAGGCAGCCGCTTGTAATAGTAATGCCTGTCTCTTAGAAACTCAACTGTTTGAGTGGCTGTTTATATGATCAAGTGGTGATTTGAACTTTCTACCCCATTTACCTTTTATTCTGATATATCGCTTTATCTTATCACTTTTATCAAGATTGAAGGTTATCCAGCTATTTCAGTATATGCACATATATCGTATTTTTGTTAGTTGCCACATTCTTATTTCACTCTGACCAATTCAGAAGGAATATGGCTTCTTGGAACAGGGACTGAATCAAAAGCTCATTTTGCTTTATCTCATTTGCTGGTGGCAATGGGGTTCTTATTTTCTTAGCAAAACATAAAATCTAATTGTCATTTTTGCATACTGAACTGCCTTGCTATCGTAGGTTTACCACAAGATACTAAGTCTCTGATTATCTCTTATTTTTCTGGCTGGCGGGGCTGCTGATCAGTAGTCTCTGGGCATTGTGATGATTCCCACACATATACCGTCTTCTTGGACTTGTTTTGCTCGAGTTTATTAAGTCAGGATGGTGTTTCACATTATGGCCTGTGATGCTGGCTCTCCAAAGTGATACTAGTAATTCAGAGCTCCTAAAACTTCACAGCTTCTCTTCTGAGCAGAACTGTTCAGCCCCTCACTGAATTCCTAGGATGTGCTAACTGGACTTTGCTACTGATTCCTTTTGTCTCATCCATCGCTTCCAGCAAGGTCAGCATCTCCTTTACATCTGCTTTAAGCCCTTCTCTTCAAGGATGACTGTGATACCATCCACATCCCCAGTGGTGTGAACTAAAATTGGTACAAATGTCAACATTTGAAACAGGAGAACATGCTCTGTGACAAAACTGTCCAAAGATGTTGCTCTGTTTTCCAGCTGTCTTACACTTGCATTGTTATGGTACTCCCCAAAGTTTTGTCCAGAAGCGTCTAACTGTAGAAGGGAGTTTTATGATCCTTCGTGGGTACTCTGTCACACTGGCCCAGTAACAGGACACTGTAAGACTTCCTCATTGGCCAGGTGGGAGCAGTTATGCACTGGGGATGCCCGGACTGTTTGACCGTCTAAAGCAACGACTGCTGAGATTGCAGAGGAAGGTTCCTTCCAGTAAATCCCTAATATTTAAATGTCCATAGTCCAGCCTCCTATGTGCCCATATTGAATTTTGTTGTTAGGTAAGATCTTGTACACATGTCTGCATCTTTTTCTCCCCACTGATACAACTCCTTCATTCAAGTTGCTGTTACCATAGATATAAAACTCTCTTGTTACAAAAACCTTTTATTAGTCCCATTAGTTTCAGTGCGTGAAATCTCAGAATTATCAGCAGGCACTAGTATATTAAAACCCATACCTCCTGTCTAATTTGTGCAGTAAAATCCTGAGTGATTCCTGTCCACTTTGATACTGTAAAAATGCCCTGAGTCTTAATCGTCCTATATGCCAGGACTATTCAGGTTATCGAAGATATGGTTTCTTCGCTGTTAATGCAGACATATAAGCTACCAAAACAGCTGTTTGCTCTAGATTTCTTTCTCATAACATGTTCCTAGAAAACTTATCTTGCACTAAACTCATGGAATCCCAATTGCCTGACTGTAAGGCTCTGCAATGAAGAGATTTGCCTCTGTCCCATATTATTCTCTCTTATGTTCCTCCTTGAAATGCCCGTGCCTTTAACCAGATCATCCAAACTATCGTGGAATGTATCTGAAATCCAGATGTATATGGGGGAAAATATGGGGCCATGTGGCTTGCACTAATGATCCATGATAATAGATTTCACTGGCCGCATCAGCCAGTTGTAACAGACCTCGAATTAACCCCTTGGCTAACTCTCTGCAAAATCTCCACTGTCCCCTTTGGCAGCAAGCTCAGACTGGGCATTTCAAGTAGAGATGGGGTCTTGTAATAGGCAAATGTTCCCCTGTCAGTTGAGCCACCTTCAGGGAGATGGACTAGTAGTCTCCCCACCAAGCTGTTTCATCATTTTTTAGTATCTCTACTTAAAAGCATATGTTAAGTAGCCTTATTTTGGTTACCACTTGGCATTATGTCAAAAGAGACATTGAGACATATTGATTAACATCATGGGAATAGTGTGAGGGTTGTGGGACTACAATATGGATGTATCTCTCACAAACGGACAAATGATGTGGCCTAACTTGGAGGAGAGAGGGGAATGGTAATTTTCTGTGATGGGGACCTATTTCTCTCATGTTATTGCTCTGTACCAGTTGGTCTGGTCAGTGGGGTGTTCCTCTGTGATAACTTCATATTGTTTTTAACAGAAAACCAACCCCTTGCTCAGCTAGGATAGCACTCTGTAGTAGTCTTTGTCCACCCTTGTAATCCACTATTGTCCTAAATTTTGTGAATTGTGATTCCCAGGCTAAATACTTTATTGTCCTCTCCCATAGAATGAAACTGTTAGACTTGATGATCTTTGAAGTCTCTTCCGACCATAATGATTCTATGATTCTAAATCCCCCAAACTTGCAAGTGCTTTAACATTTTTTAATCAAGTACTTGTTCCTTCAGAAAAGTTTTATATTTTCCCCATAGTTCAATGAATTTGATTTTAGAGGGGACAACAAAAATCCCCTTCCTCTCCTTCCAATTAGAGCTACTTACTGAATGCGTCTTTAATATCACAATGTCTGAAATCCTTCCTTTTTCCTGTGGGATGGCAATTCCTAGCCATTTGTATTTATGCTGCTTACAGCAGTTGCTTGTTTACATCTGGAGTTTTGGCATCAGAAATTTTAGTTGATCCTGTGTAAATGCAGACCTTCTACCAACCATGCAAAGTGTATGTTTGATGCTGAAGTTCAATATCCTGACCTTTTTTAAAAATCATTGGATGCAACAGTATTGGAGAATACTGGCAAGCTGGTGGAATTCCTATCCAGCAGTAGCAAGGCTTAGGCAGTTTGTTGTAGTTTAGCTAATTCTTGACTTAATAGAATTAACTTGCAGATGGGATTCTTGCTGTTGTTATCATCCAGAAGAACAGACACAAGACAGTGTGCTTTAAATCTTATTTTCCTGGGAAGCTGAAATTTCAGCTTGTGAGGGTATCTAATTTGTGATTCTGAGTTCAGGAAAGTCCTTGAGGAATGAGTGGTCCTAGCAAGACTCTTTGTTTATTTGGTGTGGGTTTTTTGTTTGTTTGACTTTCTCCCTATGTATCTGGTTTCTGTTATCTGGAATGGGATGGGCAGGTTTAGATACAGGTGATGACATAATTAAGGCTATATCATAATGCTGTGAGGAAAAAATACTAAGTAAAGGATTTCAGTGTGATGTTTTTTGACATTTGTCTTTGCAGTGTTCAGATATTTAACATAATAGGTTTTAGAAATGTTTACATTCTAGTTCTTACTAGGTTTGGAATTTTTTGAAGTTAAACACTGTATATCCAAATAGTAAAATGAAGTCTAAAGACTTAGTGGAGATACAAACACACTGCTCTTTCACCTTGCATTTACCTAGTCTGCTTCCCTGTTTATTCCTACTCTTAACCATCCTTTCCCTCCCAGCTCTGAAGAACAAGGCATGTTATTTCACTCCCTCCTTTGTGTGGAAGAATCTGTTGCCTCTCCAGTTGATCTTGCATAATTTTACCAGGAGCTAAAAGCATCACAGCAAGAAGGGAAGCTATGTTAATTATACTATACCCATTAAGTTTCCACATGGACTTGTGCGAAGGAGGAAGAAGACAAGGTAGGGAAGGAAAGGAAGTTGGTCTTTGTGCTGAGAGGTAACATTTGATTTCTACCAAGCTGAGGGCAGAGGAGGTTCCCTATGTCAGGAGGAGAAGAGGAGGCCAGTGGGCACAGCAGACTCCTGTGCAGGTCAGTAGTACTGGCTCTTCGGCAAAAAAAGCTTTTGAGATTTTCTCCATTTTGTAGCAAGTTGTCTCTTTTTCCTTGAGCCCTCTGTTACATCAGTAACTAACAAATGTGAAAAAAGATAAATTCATGTAGACAACTTCTAACATGTTTCCTTTCCTTGTTTATTTTTATTCCCTTTTTTTTCAGTCTCTTCATTTCTTGTGATGAGACTGCTGCAAAACAGTTTTGATAGTGCTTTTGGAAACAAACAAGGAGTCATGTTTACATGTTTACTTTTTTCCCGACAAGATAACACTAAAAACACAA
Source organism: Cariama cristata (assembly GCF_000690535.1). Classification (NCBI taxonomy): domain Eukaryota; kingdom Metazoa; phylum Chordata; class Aves; order Cariamiformes; family Cariamidae; genus Cariama; species Cariama cristata. Next base: position 9,247 of record NW_009620122.1, read on the forward strand.
CATACATCTCTAGGCGTTGCTTTCGTTAAAGTAGGGTCAGATCAGTAAGTTGAGAATGGAATTTTTATGTTTCACTAAGCTGTGTTTATACTGAACTGAGAAGGCCTTTACACACTGAATCTTTAAAAAGAACTAGGACTAAAAGTACAAGATTGAAAATACATTTTAAAAAATGTTCACTAGATTGTGATGGTAGGAATAGGACGGCAATCTGGAGTGGAAGAAAACAGGAACTGAGACTGCCGCAGTAAACAGTTATTTTCTATTTCAATTGCTTTTAGTACTGTAAATATTTACAGAAAGCCAATTGCATGGTGGTTAAATCTAATGAGAAATGATGTTTTCATCATTCCACGACAGGTTTTTCTGGAAAATATGTATAGTTCATGCTGAAGTTGTAGTGTTATATGCTTAGTACTGTTGTGGTCAAAGGACACAAGAGAAGTGAGATACAGGAAAAGGAAATGCTGTCAGCTATTTGCTAAAAGTTATTATTTGCTGAACAGCTCAGCTTAAACCTGCTTCAGTAAAGACCTCTCTGAACTTGGGCCTAGCCTATACCTCCAAGGGAGTGCTTGCAGGCTGCCAGTCGGTAGTGAATGCCAGAAACAGCAGGGTTCTAGTCCGGGATGACTCAAAAGCATTGAGTACCAGTTACTGCTGTGTAAGGTGCTGGCTGTGCTGTACGTAAACACTGATGAGTGGCTACTCATCTTTTACATTAGGATTTCCATACCCACCTAGGCATAATGCTTAGAGTCTTGAGTTTGATGCATGGAGATATTTAGGTGTCTGTTGATTTCCACAGGAGCCGTGGATATTTGCACATCAGAAAGAGTATTTGATACTTTATCTCCAAGAGATTACCTTTTTTTCCAGTGGTGATCAGCATGCTGCTTGTGCGTACTTTACCTAATCTGTTAAATTTTGCCAAGCACCTTGAGATCTTCAAATTAAAGCAATTATATAACTCTGAGATACTAAATTAAATGCACTGAGTTTTGTAACAAAAGTCACACAGATTTCTCCTGAAATTTATTGTACCAGGCTAATAAATGTCAACATGTTCACTTACGGTAACGTTTTAAAAAACATTTTAATAAATTTGTTGTTATTTTCTACAACATTTACCGATGCTACAATATCTAATTTAATGGGTCTTGTTCATATTGTCATATTGGACTAATTCAAGTTGCAGTGTTACGACAAAACTCACCTGTACTGCTTTGCAAATTGGCTTCGATAAAGGTGATCTAATTTGAAGTTTTGTTGCTTACTTCTTAATAAGATAATTTGATCCTAGGCCTGCTTGCAGAGGAATCGTGATTATTATTAATTTTAGTGCACGAGGCATATAGGTTGTGTGATGCAGCATTGTGTTGTAGTACAACAGTCTAAGGAAATATGCTATTTCTTTAACCCCTGGTACAAACAATGCCACTGTCTGAAGGCAGTGGAAAGTTGGTTGTAAGCCGTGGAGATGGCAGTAGTTGGCACAGTGATAGCAAGAATTCCAATTCCAAGAGATAACAACATTTAGTTTCCATATTTGTAATATGATTGTGCCATTTCCTCATCTTCAGTCATAAAATAACATTACAGTACATTACACTCATTCATCTAGAGCAGCTCATGAGAGTTCTGCTGCTTTTTCCACCCTGCCAGATGTTGGTTTAAGAAAGCAGTGGAGGATGGTAGTCTGTTACGTGTTTCTGAACATGTGTTCTTCTCTACAGTGGTCTGAAACCATCACTGTACCTGTTCAGAGAAAGGGGAAGACATAGCAGGAAAGAAAATACATCATTGTACTTCGTATGTTCTTGGGTTAGTCATTTCTTTGTAGCAAAAATTGGCTAGTGCTGAAACTAACTCTTGAAATTACACACTGTGTATAGGTTTAGGTGGCGAGTATGGGAAAGTTCTATTCTTCTATAAGCTTTGACTCCATTCAGGACTATTAAATATATTTGTAAACTCTTTTTGATCCTAATGAGTTTAAGTTCGGGTTTGTCATTTTCTGTATGTATATTTGATGTCCTATACCAAGAACACATACTGGAAAAACACATTTTCAAAGAAGTGTTAAATATCAAATTCAAACCTCATCTAAGCCTCGTCTACATTACCTGAACAGCATAGCATGAGTATTTACAATTAAATGACCAGACAGCAGTGTTTGCTGAAAGAAACTAATTTTGTAAGGAATTAGTGTGGCCTTTTAAGCGTAATTTAAGCTTGAAGAGAGTTAGCCTAGAAAAAAAGAACTAGATTTCTCTGTTACATCTGGAATCAGTGTTGAGGATGTTTATGCTTTCAAATAATTTAGAATTAATTTATCTTTTTTTTTCTTGCTTGCATTGTTTCTACTTTTGGTATGTAAATATGACTTCTGTTTAACATCTACTTGTTATTCCCACCTTTTTATTTCTATGCATTAACAAAATAGTCTTTTGTTTTACTTGCCCTTGACATCCGCTGAGCCTTTTGTAACACGTTCTAATGTTATAGCTTTGAGGTTACAAAGCCGCAAGTCACTGTGTAGAAAAGACCGTATCACAGTCAACAGCAAAGAGGCATTTGCATTTCGTGTCGTGGCTATTAACTGACAATTTCGGAATGGCAGAGCCCCAAATAACGCAGGGACCATAATGTGTGAGTGTAGGTGTTGAGTATGTACATATTCACAGAATATGCTGTTACAACTCTGCCTTTGGCGTGCTTGTTGAGACCTGTCAGAGTCGCATTCATCTTTCCTGGATTGGTACCAAGATATTTTGCTTCCGACTGTTCTCCAGATCTGTGAGACAAAAGGTGGTGTACTGAATACAGTGCCAGGGTAAAAACAAAGAACTTCCCCTTGAGAGGGCATGGGCTGCTCGAAGGGCAGGATCCCTCTGAAATGATAGTTCCTAGGTGGTTTCTAGTGGGAATGCTTGCTTCTAGTAGCCATACTGTCTAATTTCAGAGTCTTCATTTTTATTTGAGAAAAAGCAATAAACAATCCTGTTGGATCAAGGAAAATTTTCTTGTTTGTCATTTTTGCTGACATAATTTAGTTTATTTAAGTGCTGCCAACAGAAAGTCTAATGAGTCTTCTGCCTTGTCTTGCTCAAGTGTGAGTGGACTTTTTTTATGCAGAGGCTCCTAGCTTCAATTCCTACACAAATTCTTTTTGACCAGATGTCTCTGAAACGTAGAGTTATTGAGGAAAAAGTTCACAACCTGACAATTTAGAGAGAAGCTAAAGAATTTCTGAGGAGATGATGAGTAGTTACCCACATACCAATTTTCTTTTACCTTCTGCAGCTAGGCCAGGGAGTGAACAAAGACTTCTTGAGCTACGACCATGTCCACATTATACCTGTAGCTCCATGCAGCACATATACACAATACAGAGACTGCTCAAGTGGTAGGTATCTGGAAGTCCCATCTCCATTTGGAATCGTATTCTGGCATTTTTGAGAAAAGCTCTGTTATTATGTTGTTAATTCAGTAAACGGGATATATGAAGTAAATTGAGATGTGGTGGACTAAATCTGTTTGTGCTCTGATGGGTGCATACTTGCAATTTTGGAATTTGTGCCAGGGGCAAGAACGGGACCACATTTTTTTTTCTGCATTTCTTAAAGCTCATAACAGGACTTCATCTGAGGATGGGCATGGGTTCATTGACTTGACACAATGTCGTAACTGACTCGGGGGAAGAATTCTCAAAATGTGGTGTTAGCTTGTCGTAACAGACCTCAAGAAGTCATCTAGCCCAACCCTTGCACTGAAACAAAATGTGATATACCTGTAACTTTCTTGCCAGATGTTTTGTGTAACTCTTCTTACCTACCTACCCTTTGAAGGGGAAGACTTTTCTGGTCCTCTTTATTGCAGTTATTGTGGTTCTTGTCTTTGGTAGATAGGGGGATCAACTGTCATTTTTAGATGTATTTAAAGATTTAGGTTTTACAGGTTAAAAAAATGAGTGCATCACTCTTTAGGTCTTTTCCTAGGCCACAATCTTTTTCTTGCGTTGCACTGCCCAAGAAACGGATTCAGTGACTAAGCTATAACCCCAGTGCCAAACGTAACAGCGTAACTGCCTTGCCTGGTCTCTATACCCCACTTCCGTTCATACATTTCACCACTCTATTTGCATTTTTACCCCCACTGACTTTGTTGAATTATTGAATCTGAATTCCCAGAGTATTTTCCACAGAACTAGTGGGGTATTTGTGCTTCCTATTTGTGCCCTTGATTTTTTTTTTTTTTCCTTCTTACTTGGTGTTTTGATCTTACCTTATTTCATGTCATGTTATTTCACACACTTTCTCCTCTTTATCAAAGTCATTTTGCTTGCATTACAGCTTTATTGGTTCTGAAACACTGGGCATGACACTGAAGTTTGTCTTCCTATAAAACACTGTTCCTGTTTGCAGCAGTGAACAAACAAGCAGATGTTCCTTTTTGTATCTTTGTTGTCTATTTCCTTTCTTGTATCTGAGTTTTTTAATACCTATTTTCCTATATAGTCACAAAAACATCACCTCTGGAAAGAATGAGAAAAAATAGGTGTTCATGATCTTGTAAATTTGAACCCATGTCTACCAATTTTGATGGCAACCGGTGATGTAAGTTCAAATGTAATGTGTTCGGTGTAACATTTTGGGGATGTAATTGTTAGACATTCAAGGTTTGCTACAGCGATGATTGTTTTGTAAATGTGGAGGATGCTTGTAGCTTAACACCATCAAACCTTAATTTGTTCCTTAAAGAAAGATGCAATTTCCCAATTTATTACACCAATTTTACAAAGATATAACTATACAAGTGCAAAAAAGCCATTTTGACTACAACACTAAAATAGACTTTGAAATGCCTGACTTCCTATAAATATAAAAAACTTAGAAAAGTCTGTTTGACATTTTTAAACTTTTTACAAGGGGACAGAATGAATATTTTCAGACATGAGTGCATGATGTTAATTACCTGAAGTATTTAATGTCTAATAAATTGCCAGCAGGTGCAGTGAAGAACTGTGTTAAATGCAAACACAAGATGATCACTACAGATCTTGGTTTGGGGAGTTTTTCTGCAAAACAGTAGTGTGTGTCTTGTTACCCTGTTACGGGAGAGGGCCTCTGGGAAGAGCCTGCTTTTTGTTACAGGTGCGTTCTCGTGCTATGATCAAGCAACCTAAACATCTGACTGCTCTCTTGAATTGTTAATCTGACTGCTGTACTTGTTGCAGTACTTTTGGGAGACTCCATTAAAACTGCAACTGTCTCTTGAAATAGTATCACAAGTTTTCAACAAGTGATGATATAAAAAAGATTAAGATTGGTTTGTGTTTTTTTCCAGAAAAGCTGAGGAATAAGGAAGAATTTTATACTAAGGCTTCTAGAAGTGATGAGTAATTATTAAGCCACTTCTAGTGATACAGTTAATGATCAAAACAGCGATGACAAAAGTATAATGAGAACAATGGATTAAGTATAAAGAAAGGCAGTGTTTTCCATTTGGTAATGTAGTGTTCAGTTAACAGCATTGAAACTGCTGTTTGAAAATAAATCTAAGCAAAGGCATGGTATGTGGGAGTAGTAGATCTAATTGATTCAGAGGTGATTAAAAGGCAAAAAAGAGATTTTCTATTGATTAGGCTGGGTTTTGCATCAGGTGCTTTATCTGTGACTAAGTTGCAGGGTAAACTTAAGAAACATCCCATTTGGTTTGGTTACATAGGCTGCTGTTTACCTTTCTCTGCCTTCATTCTTTCCATACTAAAAATTATATAAAATTGCAGGAAGTAGGATCTAAGGGCCCTTTTTAGATAACTGATATCTGAAGCCTTCTGGGTTTTGCAAGCCTCTGGCAGGTGTGGATCCTGGCTCCAGTTAGGCTGAATGATTCAGAAAAAATGTCAACCTCCTAGAAGAACACAGAGGATATTTTTTAATAGAAACTCGGTGCCTGAAAATCATGGATCAGGCAGGGCAATCTCACTCAGTAGTTGCTTCCCTGTTGGGCAGCACTGATCCATACATCTTCTAATTTAATTTCTCATGGATATATTTCTTGGGGATATCCCAAGTGGGAATCAATTGGGCTCTGTGCATTTACAGCTGATATAGCTACAGAGAAAGCTTCAGCATTCCCTTCTCATGAGCTCTGTTATATGGAGGATATTCCTTCTTCACTGTTTTTTAGATCACCTTTTTGTTCTGGCATTAACAAGGCTCTTGCTGAGGGTCAGCTATGTCCGCATAGTGGTAAGCTACTCTTGCTGTGTTTGTTTTTGAAAGGCTGCCTTCTTTTTGCAATGGAATCTGTTTGCTGTTCCTTTCTGCTGAAGCAGAGTATTTATGACAAGCTACCAACTCAAGTTCATTTGATACAGTGAACGTGTTAGACTGGGAGTAGGCACTTGATGTGCTAGCCTCTGTTTTCAGAGTGAGTTTTCCCCCAGGCATTTGTAGTAAAATATGGACATTTGTAGTTAGACAAGAAGGCACTTGAATGGTAAAGAAATGTCTCATGGCTTAGGAAAGCCTCCTCCTCCTCTGTTCAGTATTCAGAATTCCTATGACAGATATATTGGTTTCAGTTTTGGTTTTGTATTGGTTTTTTATAGTCTTTTTTTCCATCAATATGTACATGAAATGAGGTGTATCAACCATACCAGTAGAGTTTTAGCTGTATCTTTCAGCATGGTATCCATTTAAAAATTCTGCTTTCATTTCCTTTCCTGGTTTGATCTTTGAAGAATAAAAGTTAATTATTTCTGTTACTCCCTTTCTTTTAGCCTTCAGTGTTTCTACTCTCCCCTCAGCATCTATATGGAGTTCAAGGAACACAACCTTCAACTGTTTTTTCTAGCTTTGATCTTTTTACTGGTGTTCTTAATTATCTTATCCCTTAAGGAAGGAGGCAAGAAATCACACCACACCTCTGTTTAACTTCTTTCTAAAAATCACAAAAGTCTACTTCTCTTTCTGACTTCTCTCTTCTTATGCATCCCAGGCATCCTTCCACCTTCCCAGGTGTGCCCTAACTGGGCGGACCTACTCTTTCAAAAGTCTGTTGGGTCTGCTTTACTCAGAGAAGCAGAAAGCAGTTGGGAAAGGGGTGAGCTGAAAGAGGGGCTTGTAGTATGCATACTGCTGCCTCTTTTTGTTACAGGTTTTCTCACAGTCTGAAAGCTCGTCTCACTTATTTATCATATCTTACCTTCAAACCAGAAGTAATTTGAGGAAAGAGGGGATAATTTTCGATGTGTTTGTGTTCGGTAGAATCCTGATTTAGCTGACTGTAGGTAGTACCACGATAACAGGGAGTACATCTTATAAGGTAATAGAGTAAATAAACTGAAAATGTCTCTTATTTCTGATTTCAAAAATAGAATTATTGTATGGCCAATGGATGCATAAGTGTTCCTATTCTTTAGTTTTCTTGCTAGTGCTCAGATGTTGTTCCTTATTTTCTAACTTTAAAAGGAGAGTCTAAAGCAGTACTGTATTTCTGTCAGAATAAGATTGTCTTAATTTGTGTAAAAAAAAAAAAAAAAAAAACCACAAAAAAACCCAAAACAAAACAAAAAAACCGCCTTCTTTAGTTTTATGCAGCCAAATGCATGTGACAGACCAACATACTGTGGTTGCCAACCCTTGCCAGGATCCTGTACAGGATGCCACAGCAAAAAGAGTAAAGCTACAGTAACAGAATGTTTTGTGATAGACTGCATACACGAGATGTTGCCTCCTAAATTCATATAAATAGAGATTGTCTTAAGACAAAGGCATTTCAGATTTTGATAAATAACCAGTGTAAATGCATGAAATATTTCCCTTTCTATGTAAATATCTGCTTGTGTCCTGAATCCTCGTAAGCTCAACAAAGTCGTGGGTCATTGACTTTCATAGCTTAATTATGTGTTGAATAACAAAAGCATTTCCTCTTACTTATGTATTATGCAAAAGTGTAAACAGAAGTGCTTGATATTCTTTGTCTTTCTCATATAGTATTTCAAATACATCATTTTTTATTGTTCTCTAAATTCTACTCTGTTGCATTGTTTCTAAGAAAAGATGAATGAGACTGAAACAAGTATTTGATGAGAAATCATTACATTTCTCTATAATATAATGAAATATTTTGATTATTAGTTTCTGTCTCATAACTTAGACTTACACCTTGTGTTGTCCACTCCTGTTTCATTGTGCCATCCACAATTAGACCCACAGCTGGTTCTTTCCCTCAATGATTGTACTAATTCATAACCCATTAGCGTGCATGAACAGATCATATTGTTCCTTTCATACTGGCACAGGGAAGTGTAAATTAAGTTTTTGTATGCCAGCAAGGGAGAAGTCTACCCAAGGGTAGAGTATTAAATTCCTGTTTTTAATATCTGCCACAAATGCAGTTAGGAGTAAAACTGTTACATCTACAAATATTTTCCGTTTCTTAAGTAGTAAAACCAATGTGTGAGCTGTCATTATTTTCATGTATACCTGGCTTTTTCAAACTCTACTTTAAAAATATTGCACATATTGGCTGTTTTGGGAGGTAATTATGAGCATATTTGGCTGACATTTGTCCACTTAAAGCTGACATTAAGCAACATAATTGTCCTTGTTGTAGCTAGCTAATTATAGAAACCCCTGGGTTGGAAAATAAAAATGAACTTTTACAAGAGCCTTTGTAGATTCTAGAGTCTAACCTGAGAATGCTTTCTCCCATAAACTCTTTAGAACTGTTTGAATCCGTCATTTCAGTGCTCAATGCTGCTAAATTTATATTTTTTTTTTTCTTCTTTTCTATCAAACCCCCTTGCTACCAGCTCTCTCCAGTGTCGTACCAGAGAAAACAGTGAGATTATCCATTCTCCCATTCTGCTATGGGAAGAAACTGAGACACCTGACAAGTTTGGAACTTTCAGGGTTTTGGTTGTGGGTTTTTTTTTTTCCTCTTCTATGAAGGAGTACTTTTTCTTTCAGAAAAAAAACCCATCATTCCTCATGTGAAAGACAGAGTTCAAATAAAGGATTGGACCTTGGGTTCCACTAAGCAGCTCATGACTGTGGGTGCTTGGCTGTCTTCAAGTGGAACAGCTTTAGCAGAGCAAACTCAGGCGGCTTGTCTTGGAATGATCACCTGGGTAGGTTTCTTACAGTGTGGGAGATTGTGGTTCAAGTTCGTGGTCAGAACTTAATGGAGCATGGATTTCATCACCAGTTTTTTAAGTCTTTGCAAATCTCCTTAATCTTTGGTTGACCAGCTTTTTATTCCTTTACATACCAGTCTTTATATCCTCAGTATGTAAAGTTTGTTTCTTTAGTAAATAACTAAGTGAAAAGTCAGAGACCCGAGTTGCTTTCTATGTCCTGAACATCCCTTGCTCCCTTACTTTTGCATTAACTGTGGTAGCCAGTATTTTTCCTAGCACGCTGGGAAGTGTTTTTTGGCCTGCAGCATCTGGAGGTGTGCAGTATTGAATTGCTCTGCAGGTTTACTTGCAACAGGGGCAGGCTGGGCTTGATTGATGATCAAGCTTTATGTTCCGGTGGTTTAGCAGTTTTTATTAAAAAGTGTCATCAGAATTCTTAAACCTCAGGGATTCCTCCTTAAGTGGAGGAATGTGTTTTTTCAACCAGTTTTACAGACAACTCCTTGAAGGCTGATACCTGCTTTGTCACTCGTATCACTGTGCTGTGATTGTCTAACATGATTCTTACCTTCCTCTAATGTGAACTTTTTTCTTGCAGAAAAGTCACAAAGTATTTTGTAAAGAAAAAAAAAAAGGCACTATCTGATCGTGGGTTTCTCTTACTGTCACTTATGTAAATCACAGCTTTACATAAGTTTACACAAATTCAAAGGTCTTGCTTTTAGCCTGAAAACTCTTAACTATTTAAAATACAGCTGCACCTGTTTGGCTTAGCACAGGTAGCTGCAAGATCCCATGATGAGAAACACTTCTCATCTCATATAAATTTTCCATTGTGTCCAATGTGAAAGGTTTTTAATTAAACTCAGTAACTCATAATATTCTGCTGTCAGCTGCCATTTTAAAAATAAAAAGACATCACTCCTCATTTTGGCTGGGAGAAAATCCTTTGTGAAAATGTCAGTCAGCGAGCCCAGTCCTTGTTCTTTTGTACTGGAAAACATTGTAGGTTTTCTGAAGCCTGACTAAACACAGGGCTTTAACCTACTAACCTAAATCTCAGCGTGTCCTCTGGAAATGGGATGGCCATGGGCTGAGAATGCTGAGACAGCTGTAGGGAGAACGTGGGATTGTATGCTGCCCGGCCCTTTGTCTTCATGTGGAGTACTGTCTGCCCCCTTTACCCCCACAGTGAGCTCAAAGTCTTTGGGTATCTTTAGGGGGCTTGATTACCCCTCCTTTATTTATTATTCTTTTTAAAATTTTTATTCTGAAGGTTGAGGCAACTTTCTTACTGAAGAGGCAATTGCAGAGGCAATTTTGGGCTATTTCAAGACTAGAAAAAAAAGACTGTGTCTTACAGTTCTTTTGTAACTTGAGTAACGATGGTGTTTGCTTCAAACCTTTTCCGTTAAGGTCGGAAAATCTGTGGACCCATATGGAATTATTTTAGGCAAGAATAGAGTACACTAAACTAAGTGCACTTTCAAAAAGCAGTGGGTTAAGGACTCATTGCACTGCATGGATTCACATGGCAGAGTTTATACTGCATGATCTTTGCGGTAAGATTCCAGTAAAGAAGATGGCAATCTCAGTGCTCTGTCAGGAAGTCAAGCTCTTTCTCTTTTAAACAGTTGTAAATAATTAAGCACTTTTTGTTATGCTCTAGGTGGTTCAATAATCTTTGTTGCTCAACTGTTTAAGATTGCCGGCATGTGCCTTTTATTGAGTCGTAGAAGGTATCAGTCTTGGATTTTTGCCCTTTAAACCTCAATAATATCATTGTTCTAGGATTATTACATGACAGTATGAAGAGGAAGAAGTTAAAGCTATCTTTGGAAGCATAAACCTTGCAAGCTTGTCAGACTTGGATTCTCAGGCTCTTAACTCCTTTCACGTTTATTCTAGACTGAAAGCAAACAAACCCTGAAGTCTTCAGAAAACCTTCTCCAGCTCATTTTCTACTGCAGCTTCCAAAGAACCAAATATATTTTATCAAGTGTAGTGCCAAAGTGTGCCCCTGCATCCGATAACTGTTGTTACATTGCTGCATCTTCTTGATTCAAAGTTGGTTTTTTTCATTAACTTTAATATTTGTCAACAGTGTCTCCTTTTTTGTCTGTCTTTTTTTTTTTTTAATGCAGGCACCCTATCTGCCTGGAGAATTCTCATTTCTGATTAAGCTGTGTCAAAACTGACAAAACCCTGCACGAATCTTGGTATTATGAGGGTTACTACCAGCAGGGCTTTCACCCTTTTAACAAATCTTGTAGAATTCATGCTTAAAAATGAATAGTATGACTTTCTTATGTAATCAAGGCTACAGTCTAAACTTCCTCTTCTCAGCTTGCAATTCCTTCAGGATTTCATCTGACGTAAGCTTAGTCAGCAAGACCTCAGTGAGTACTGTGATAGATCATGTAGCAAGGCAGGTCAAGATGACGCTTCAGCAGATCTAAAAGTTTTTACTGGTTTTAATGCACTGGGGTTCACCCATCAGTACAAACTGGGCTGTCACAGAATCCTGTGCTTCTGAATAAAATAATACATTTTCACTTCCCTTATTATGCATCAGCAGTTTTAAAAGGCTTAAAAATACCTTCCAGTTTAAAAAGGTATTCTTGCAGCTGTTATTAAGTTCATAGACCAAATGGCAGCATATGAACATGTCTGACTTTTGTCTGGTGGTTCCTTCTAGTGTGATGTTTATAATATTTGTTGAAAATTATATGCAATTTGAAGTGCTTTGAAGAAGTTGGTCTGGAGTGTCTGTAGAATCAACCTCTGCAAATTGAGTACGAGTTGCACTAAACACCAATACATGGCTATTCTTCTGTTCTTACATCAGGCCTGTGATGTATTTATCGCCGTTTTCTCTTTCCTGATTTCCATGTAAGAGCTTATCAAAATGTTGTCTTCTGCCCATTTTGGTTATCCGGAATGAAAGGTCTGGTACTTTCACAGTACTTCACCTCCAGTTCCATACCTTGTATCACAGAACTACCTGCCTGGTAGAAGATCTGCTTAGTTTCCCTGGAATACTAAACTGTTTTCAGGATTTACTGAGACCACGCGTTGAATTGACAGAGTCAGATACTGATGATGCGGTGTGGGAAAGCATACATGACTCTGCTTGCCAAAAGTATCCGGTGCGCACAGATTAAGAATGTTAATCTGCAAATACTGAAAGCGTTGGTTGGAGCAGTTTTCGCGGTATTAAGACAATGCGTTCGGATGCAGTTTTTGCTTGTGTAAATGGATCCAACTACTGTCAGGCTGGCATCTTCTGAATCTAAAAATGAAAGCCTCTGTCCATCTGTATTCTAAAAGTATTGTGAATGTGGACTCAAAATCTATTTCCCTGGTGAATATCTGTGGATAGTTTACTTTTTTTAAATGAACACTGCTGTAGCTTTTATCTTGGTTCTGATTCAGTTTTTGTTATATTGCCTGGGAATAGAGAAGCTCTTTGGAATTCGTAGAAATATATGCCAAATCTGACAAGCAATGTGAAAAGCAAGATGTTGCTAATTTATGCACAACTAGAGAGTACTATGGGGACTTCAACAACTAAAACCAGGTATTTGTAAGCCATCAGGTAGTATGCTTTTGTTGAATATTAAATTATACATGTAATTCTAGTTGACAGAGTTCTTTGTGTTACTGCTTTACTATTTTGAACCCTTTTTTAAGGTTATCTCCGTCTTGGTGTGTGAGCAGCTCTGAGGCAGAGTAATCATTTTTTTTGTAAATGAAAACTGTAGGGTAAAGTAAAGCCCTGCCCTATGGAAAGATGGCCAGACTGCTCCCAAGAACAGTTGGAAGTTAGCTGAAGTTAAGCCATCTCACAGGAGATATTGAGGAGCTATACCTGACCCATACCTTAAGGGCATTCATCTAAGAGGATTTGAAGCAAGGCCTCCCACCATTATTTAAATCACTTGGAATGAGGAAATGAACCCAGGTGTGCTAGAGTCTGGCTGGGCACAGGGAAGCTTGAGGGAAAGACCATTGGCAGATCTGTGGATCAAGTTCTCTGCTTTTATTAAAAAAAAATATAAAAAAATCAGAGGAATAGACCAGACTGCTTTTGGGTTGAACGAAACGCTGCAACCAAAATAGTTTCCAGTTAATTAAAAGATTTGGAAAAATTTGAGGGTTTGGTTAGAAATTTGATTGATAGGTTTACTTCAACCACTGAACAAAGAAAATAAACTTCACCTTGATACTTGTTTTCTCTCTCCCTGTCCCTGCAGCAAAGGACCTTTTTTTTTTTTTTTATCAGGGCTCTTTTAGAGAATAAAGTTCTCAGAAGATAAGAATTACGAGACTGAACAAAACACTTCTTCGTTTTAAGCAACGACAAAAAAATCAATGACTTAAAGCATTGCTTTTGGCAGCTCCTTAGCTTCATTTTCTAAGGCGATGGTATTTAATATGATTATGCTTTCTCTTCACTAGTAATTTCTACCCCTTTGTCCAGTGACATTAGCTAATCAAAGATTCAAATATAATTAATTTCTTCTGCCCTTCTTGAAAATCAGCAGCTGGATAGAACCCCAAAAAGCTCCAGACCCTGAAAGTATTGGTCAGAGAAGGGGATGCAGAATGCCACTGGTGACTCCGTGCAGCTAGAGCCAGTCTTCCCGCTGCCCTGCCTTGCCCCTTGCCATAGGGCTCGTACCCTTACTTACCTTGGCACTAACGCCAAGTGAGTTTTCTTCCTCCCGAGATCAGATCCCACTGAAAATGCACCGCTCTGGTGGGGTTTTTGGCTAGACCAGAACACTTACACAGCTTTACAGACAGTCTGGTGATCCTGAAGGGGAATGGGAACGTGTTCCCAAGGGCAGGAGAGAGCCCCCGCTAACAGCCACCGGGGTATAAATCACTTTAAGTTGCCATGAACATGAAAGCATCTAACCAACCAGTCTGTTTGCCATGTGTGCGACTTCAGACTGACCACGGCACGTTGGGTCTCGCCTGGTCGGGGTACCCCTGCACGAGTGCGGTAGCCAGAGTTACTGCAGCGATGGCAGGGGAAACCAGCCATTGCTTCTCCTCCTTCTCCTCCTCTTCACCTGCCGCCTGGCACTGCCATGCAGCCTCTGTACCTTTCCTTCAGAGATACGGAGTAAAGTCAGACAGGTGGTGGATGTGGGTGCAATTAAAGGATAAACTAGCTGTTGTCATATCAGGTTGCATTTCTGTAGAAATAAAAGAAGACCATGTAAATGAAATTCATAGGTAATGCTAAAAGTGGAGGTATTTCAGTCCGTAGAGAGAATAGAAATATTACAGTTTATTCCTGCTCGGAGTAATGCTAATGACAAGTTCCACATTCATGGCAGCTGAGTATGTTCAAGATCCCTGAGAGGGTTAGAAATAGCAGTTGCTCTGAAACTACAAAATGTGTGGGTAAAAAAAATAAAAAAGGCAAGAAATATACCAGTGGAAACTTTGTGGAAACAGTGAGGAGAAAAAATGACAAGAAATAATTCTGTAAAACAGAACTGGTTAGGAGTTTGTGATTGTGTGTGTGAAAGTGAGCGATTTGCAAAACTATCGGATCGCAGAGCAGGGAAATAATCACTCGCTGGGTTCTGGTGTTGCTGAACATAGCCATAGCTGGTACTTCAGGAAGCAGGCAAAGAAATATTCTAAGTTTAGAGAAGAAATGTTCGAAATTAGGGATCTGGAGAGCTTGACATATAAAAGGTGGCAGAATTTTTCATATAAAAAAAAATTACATGATCAGCAATGACTGATGCGATGTCTTTATTAGTCCTAAATTTGCTACAAATGCTCGTAAATCAGCTCTGGTAGTAATGGCAGCAGGGAGATACTGTTATGAGCCATTGACATTTTAAGCAGTTTGGACCTGATCCACGAAAGGTTTTAAATGACTAACATGCCTCCCTTTCTAACGTAAATTACAAAAAAGTCTCATCCCATGCTCAGTTTCTGCCTTTTTCACCTGCCCTAAAGGTCTGCAGGCTAGAAAGGGAGGGAGCCCATAGCAGGGGAGTGTGCGTTGCTCAGAAGGCTCGGCTTCCAGTCTGGCTTTAAATTAACGTTTCACCATTTTTCTATCGAAGTGAAGGAGTTTTGGAGACGTAGGTGATCTGCACGTCGGGGCCTACCCAAAGAACTTCTTTCAGAGGCGGATGGAGCGTGTTGGGATCATAA
>NW_009620123.1:0-34783 GCF_000690535.1 Cariama cristata
CCGGTCCTGCGAGCGAGGACCTAAAGGTTAAGGAAAGAGGAACAAATAAAACTAATTCATGTTTTTATAACGTGTGATTCGGGAAGGCCGGCTCACGAGTCTTGCACACGTCGGCTTTGAAAAATTAAACGCTGTTTCACGGCCTATTCGGTATTTTACAGTGAGTATTTACACAAACTGTAGCAGATGGAACAAATTCTGAAGGAAAATGGCATTCTGCCGTGTTACAATTAGTAGTGACTTCTGTGTGACTTGCCTGGGGACACTATGGCATCTCCATCAATGGAAGTGTTTAAAAATACATAAACCGCCCTCCGTTAGGCATGACCTCAGCAGAGGGACAGGCTAGATGATTTCCTGAGCCATCTTCCACCTTTTTAATAATTTTTCAATGCTTTGCACAAATCTTTGTCAGCACAGTAACTCCCCCAGTTACTCTCAAGTTGTTCCCTGAGGAAGTGGCCTTATTCCAGTGCTGCATGACGTATATGAAATTAATGAGTTTTATTGTTTCCGACCTACAATCTAGGTAAACGTTTTACCAGCGCATTGCGTTATCTATAAACAAAGGTAACACAGTTCTTTTGGGGAAGAAAAAAAAGTATTTTGGGAAAAAAATTGTAAACTAACTCAAAATACATGCTGGAAAGATTAATTGGTTGAGCCACAGTTTTTATGTGCTCTGATGATGATGTACTGTACCCAACAAGCTTGCAGTTACGGATCTTCCATGGATCTTAATTCCCATTGCAGAGGAAGTCATCTTTCAGTGTTCCCATGGACAGGGAGGTAATTTTCAGTTAACTTGGCATGAACAAAGAATACGATATCTGCATTTACCCATAAAGGCCATTTTTGTCTCTCGAGCGAACAATCTGTGCCTCTCCCCTTCCTGCAAAACGAGGCAGAGTAGATACTGGAGCAGTTGCAGAGCATGTATTAGAAAGCAGCACCCAACAGAAAGAAACCTTACATATCAAACATTTCAAATCATCCTCCAAGCACGCAGGGGGGGAAAAAAAGGTTAAAAAAATAAAAAAGGATCTGAGTGACTGATTTTCCCTTCTGAAGTTCTGCTTTTTATTTATTTCAAGGAAATGGTTTCAGCCCGAGAACTCTACGTATATCATAGGCTCTGATTCCAGACGTTTCTCCCTCTGCTCTGCAGGTATGGCGTTTGACCACAGAAAGCAGGCGAACAAGATTGGGGAGAGGCATTTAGGGTTTCTACCCTCGAGCTCTACAGCATCACCACCTTCTTTTTAGCCCTGTCTTCTGACAATGGTCAATGCATCTTTCAAGAAACACCCAGAAGTGAAAAGAATAGTATGGAGGAGACCAGAAACCCCCAACTGGAAGGCAGAGAAGAAAAAAGACTAGCAAAGGGAGAGATGCAAAACTTTGAGGAAACAAAATAGTTTAGGAAAAGGGAGAAAACCATAAAGCCAGGAAGGCGAAGAATGCCCTAGAGGGAAAAGCCAGAGAGGGGAAGTCCTAAAGGTGAAATTTTGCAGGTTCAACTCATCTGACCTACCAATTCATTGCCGCCGGAAAGCACAGTCCGGCTCCCGTAACCCTGTCGATGCCCCGCTCCCAGCCGCAGGCTGCCTCCGCCTCCTTCCCTCTGCCTCCGTGCTTGTCTCATACCAATACACTTTTATTTTCTTCCCACTTAGCAGCCTGAATCAGCTCTCCGAGGGAGGAGATGAGTGCCAGAGCTGGCACAAAGGAAAGCGGGAGGTTGTCTCGTTGGGAGCAGGATACCGGGGGCAGAAGAGGAGTGTGCATGGAAGTACCTTTGCAATAGTGACAGGTTCTTACATTGGGGCAGCTAAGATTAAAAACAAAGAATATGCAAGCAGGAGAATGTAGAAGAACTTTTGACAATGACAAGGAAAGAGTTATGGGCAAAAACTTACAGTTTGGGGAGGGTGTCAACCCAGAAAAATGCAGGTTTACTGGATGCGGGTTTTTTCTGTCCACACAATATGAAAAGTAGGGAGAAAAGATTTTTTAAGTATTTTCGTTTATAAGATCTTAAAGGATTTGGTAAGTTGCAGCTATCAGAAATTTCATAGTACAGATTTTTGTGTACCTAGTAACAAAATATAAAACTAATTGCTAATTACAGAAGGTGTTTTCAAAGGCCAGACCTTAAAACAAAAAGCTTTCTGGGTTTTGAAAGCAAGTTCTTGTGGCTGTGACTAGAACGCTCACTTACACTGCATTTATGGCGGCCAAGGAGGCTGTCTCACTCCAAATTGCACAGGAATTGGAGCGCACCCCTGGTCTGCAACGAGCAGTACGCAACTGAGACGTACTACTCAGTTGTTTGCAATCATCTGTCCCTCTTCTAAGCCACTTAGCAACTAGGATTAACATACAGATCTTTCAGGGCACTTCTGACTACCTTTTCTCCTTTCACATTCCTTCCTTATTCACGTGCATTTATGATTCCTCCCTGGTGGTCCTTCCAAATTTCCTTCCTCCTTTATTTACCTGGTAACGGGTACCCAAGGAATGCATGCACTCACTTTGGGAAGTGTAAACCTTCCAGGTCAGCTTCAAAGCATAACAGTTAATTTCCTGCATATTCACTCGGAGGCTACTCAACCAAGAAAAAAACAATATAAATTTGAGTATTTTCAGTAATTCATTTTAAATCATTTCTATTGTATGAGGTACTGCATCCTTGCATTTTTCTTTTGATGCTTTCCATGATTCCCATTGTGGTTGTTCCTTATGCTGCTCTAAGAGGCTGTGATGTTTGCTTTACACCTGCAAATGTAGATTACAGCAAAACCTTCACTCCTTCTCTCCTATTTATCATTTGTTGTTGACAACAGCAAAGAAGAATGAACGTTTCGGCTAAAATTTAGTTGCTTCCAACACAGCAGCTGGGAAATGAGCAGGTAATTGAATTTTACTGTGCCGATCATTAATGAAGCCCGGTTTTGTTTTTCCAATATTACTCTATGAAGTGAGTGCTTTCTCAACACTAATTGCTATTAAACAAAGGAAACTAGCTATACGGTTGCAGACTGCACACAATTATGAAATTGGGGAGAAGTGACTTTTCTACTTCTCTGCCATGGCTCCTGGAACTAGTGACTCAAGCTGTCTGATGTCACATCAGACGAGGCAGGAAAAAATCTACAAATGCACCCTGTTATGGGAGGGAAGCCAGCTTGGTCCTTACGGCAGTAATGGATTTGTCTCACCTAAAGATAAACATCTACAATCTCCATCTCGGCCTAGTCCCATCCCAGTCTGGTGGACAATTTATGTCATTCCAAGTAGACATCTAAAATAGGTCACATAAATCAAAGGGCTTGCTTCGCTCCCGTGGGAGTCCGTGACAATGAGGTCAGATGGGTGCCCTTCAGGCATCTGCCCTTAAGTGAGGGGAAGCCCACCTGGGAGCCCAGCGATGGGATCAGCCTTTAAATCTCACTTTGACTTTCAGAAAAGTCATTAATAGTCTCAGTGTCTTGATTCTTTTCATTCCGGAAAGCAGGGGCTACCGTACTTATCGGGTGCCGACATCTTCAGGTGAAAAAGCTTCAGGCAAGCATGAAGGTCTCATTTTGTTTGACCTTTCTAATAGCACATGAATGCAGCTTCAACACAGAGCTAACTCCAAATCTGGAAAAGACTTGTCTCTGTGGCTGGTGGACCTGGGCCAAGAGTGATACTGGCAGCACACTTCTTCCTTGGGGAATTAGCACTTTTCTTATTCTGGCCAAGCATTCGTTCGGTCATTACACGTTACAGTTTAAGTCTATTTCCCAAAAAGAAGAGAGAGAAAAGATGACAGACAAGTAAATCAAATGCATAAAGCTCTATAAACAAAATTAGAAACTAAGGAATCAGAATTTAAGGATAATACACTGCAAAAATCCTTTGTTCAGAGCTTTTTTTTTCTTAAAGTTTTTATTCACTACCTATCAAAATATGTTGATAGTTTCTCACCAGTTTGTAAGAGAACTAAGGGAAATAGTACTTAATGCCCACAAAGAACGAAGTCCCACCTTACTCATGGAGATGCTTTTTCACAAGGGTGACAGAAATCTTCTTAGACGAAAGAAATCCTATTTAGAAAGAACTCGATGGCTGTCATTTCCTAGACATCTGAAACCCCTTCATACCAGATCTGATACACCAGGAGTATTATATTATTAGTGTGGTGCAAGCTGAGAGGAACTGCACCCTCTGCACACCCACGTAACGCTCCCGCACTCTCCAACTCTCTGAAGCCCAGGAGGGCAAACCGGACTCCAGATGACTAACTCAAACCTGTAACCTGTGCTGGGCGGAGGGGCCGGAGGAGCAATTTTTCTTAGGAATAGCATCAGTAAGCATCTAGGGGAGGACTCTCCTCTCCACTCTTCCCCATGCTGCTACTGGAGCTGCTGCTGCTGCCTGACGGAGCATCACCCGGGAAGGAGGAACAGCAATGCAAAAGGAGCCCCAGGGGAAGGTGAGACTCAAGACAACGTGGGCCTGGGGCCACAACCAGCTCTTCTGGGAAGTACTCGGTGTAAGAATCAGGACAATTCCTGGAGCAATCACAAGGGAAACCTTTTCCCTAATGAAAGTGTGTTAGCACTGGTGTGTCACCAGAATTTTTACTCAGGTATTGTAATTCTAGTTACCACATTCATACTTTTTTTCATCCAATAAATCACTACACTATTTAATTTCTAGGCCACTGTATACATCCTGTATAATACCACGATGTCCCGGATGTGATTGTGCACATCACTGCGCTATCAGTTATCAGCAGCTTGGCAAAGAAATTTAATCTAAAAGACTTGTATTTTAGAAGAAAGTTAAATTACTTCGCATCCCTTATGTTTCCACATCGGTCCCTATCTCCAGCATCAGTGAAAATTCACTAGAATATCTTTAAACTAAAACTCCAAACTACTATCTTGTAAATCAAAAATATGACCCTATCACATACCATTAAATAGTTTTTCAACAAAAATTAGCATTTACCCTGTGGGTCACTAGAATTCATTTGGGTTTTAAAGCTGCAGAAGAATTTACCAGTTATCCTACCATTTCTTTCTCTCCTCAAAGGCTGCAATTCAAATAAATGGGACCACTCGCTGCTTTGTGGGAAGATAAATGACAGTTTCAGGCCTAATTTCTTTTTTTTTTTTATGTTTGGTTTTCATTACTGACAGAACAAGCTAAAAAGACAGACAGGGATAAGGGGAAAAATGAAAGTGGGAGGGGGAAAGAAGGGGGAAAAAAAAAAAGGCAGCAAACATAACTTCCAGGTTTAGAGTTTCAAAACAGCTTAAGGGGCTTAAGCATACAAGCCAAAAATCTCAGTGAAGTCTCATCTCTGTAAATGATACACATCTGGGAAAACAACAATTCACTGCAAGATTTTTCTAGTTCCTGAAAATGGGTAGATCTCCAGGTATTTCCTTCCTTGTTTATCTCCTTGCAACTCACGTTCTCTGTAAACTGCATTACGGGGTTGAGCACTCACTACCAATTATCCTTCTCCCTAAAATGTCTTCCGAGAACTGGAGAGGGAGAGAAGCACAATTTTCTTTCATTACATATGACTTTCACAGAAATGGTAGCGATATAAAAAAAATTGTAAACGCACTAACTTGAAACAAATTGGCTAGATACTTGATTTGCTCGCTCTGACTAGAAAGAGGAATGCTTATCAACAACGGATAGAAGCAAGGGCTTCTATCTAAATGTACCATCTGGGTATTTGACAAGAATTTAGGAGGGGGAAGAGCTCTTTCACAAACCTAAAGTTTATTCAAAATCGTTTCACAGATAGGGTTGTTAAAATCCATTTAGTGTGCAAAGTAATAACTACACAGTAAAACCTCCCAAGAAGTAATGTGACTACTGTACATTTTGATTTAATGTTGTAATTCATAAACCAGTTCTGCAGTGTAAAAGTAATTATTTCAAGACTGGAACAAGACCAAGCCTCTTGTGACCAACAGTAATAATATTCATAATGTTAACAAACCTCTTCAAATGAAGTCATTGTTTAATACGTTTCAGGCTATATGTGAAGTGGTTACAAACATCATGTTTTTGTAGTTGTCAATAATTTGGGGATCATGTAAGCAGATGAACCTTGCGGTCTTCTGTTCTGGATTTCAACTGTAAATTAAGAGTCAGGGTATTATTATTGATAGCATTCACTGGAGCTGCCTGAAAAGCTAGTGTTCCAGTTGAGAAGGAGCTTTGATTTTCAAAATTTGACTTTCATCCGATTGAGTCTAAAGCCAACATTTTAAAACTTCTTGTGAACTGTAAATTCTGATACTTTTTTTGAGCCAGAAAAAGACAAATCATCAAGTAGGCTGCTTGGTTAGCAATGAGCCTGACAAAAATTCCCCTTTTCTCTGAACCCTGAGGGAGTGCTGATGCAAACCGCCCTCCGAGTGAGAGTCCCTGGGAGGCATCCCAGTACATCTCAGCTCCAGGGCAGAGAGCCTGGGAAGCCAGAAAGCCAGCCTGGAAATTACTATGGAATTAGGATTTGCCACAGTCCTGCGATGCCCTGAGGTCTTGGCACTGGCAAGCCGCAGGGCTGTGCCATCCCTGGCGATGCCAAGCCCTGGCAGGCAGCCTGTCCTACAGCCGGGCAGCCCGCGGCAGAGCAGTTATGTCAGACAGCCCGCATTAGAAATGGGAACCCGCAATTTTCAGGATCACTGGATCTTGGTTTGGATCGCTAGATGGACTTAACCAAAGATACAGGCTCAGAGTCAGTCCTGGGCCGTGGGCTGTGGGAAAGCCCAGGAGGATTTTCTCACAGTCATAAAGTCTCTGTGCAGCTTGCTTGTAACCCAGGGATAGTTTTCCTGGATCAATTAGAAGCAGATTCAAGGAGTTGCAAATGAAATATTTGAAGGCCAGCAAACTGGCTGTTTCCACTGCAGCAAATTTCTACTCATTACTATGATTAATGGCTTTTGAAAAGTTTCTTCTTTTGTATTTATAAAATGGAATCACACTGAGTTCCTTATGAGGTATTTTAAATGAACATATATGGCTGTCCATTGAGTTAACAATGAGCATTTTTACAGTGTGCTTTAGCAATTTACATTCACAGTCTGGTTTTGCTCTGAAGAACAGCTATAGTTACAATTTCAGTGTATGGCTACAATTTCACTGTATGGAGTTCTGAGGGCTCCGAGCAGTAATGAGTTTTATTCGAGCATTTTCCCTGGCTTTAAGTCCATCGTTGCTTTCACCTTGAGCCTGCAGAAGCATCAAAGCATATTTGTTTTCTAATAAGAAACTTCAATCACCTAATGATTCAGGCATAAAAGTTCCCCATATCTGTCATGACAAGTGAGAGAGAATACGAAGGAACACTCAAAGAAGAGATGAGGAAATGCAGAATCTTAAACACTGTGGATGACTCTTGCCCTAAGCCTGAAAACATTGTAAAGCAGGGCGGGGGGGGGGGAACCACAAAAACAACCATATCCAAGTGTTCCAGTTGGGATTCATCTTCAGATGCAGATAGCTACCTGCCTGCCTATGCAGGAGTTAGGTGTCTTGGTCCCCATTATAGTCACTGAAGACCTACTCTATACAGACAACAGAGTCGAAAGAGTTTGGGACATGTCAGTCGAAAGCAGATACCATGTTTGATCTGCCGAACACATTTCCAGACCCAGCTGAGCACGCTGACTACGTGTGCCCACCCGCAGAAGCTGCCATTGCAGACACGGCCATGTACAGAGCCCTATGACAAGCTGTGCTACCCAACGGAAAGAACAACTCTGTTAAATACCTTTTGTCCAGCTGGCTGGATAGCCTGTTTCAGCGGTCACGTGTTCCCAAAATATAAACCAAAATGCATGCAGGTTGCAGCTTGGGGAAGGGATTTGCAAGAAGGCCTGTCTTATACGTCCAGGCAAAACGGATTACTACCTTAGCCAAGAGATACCGAGCAGTGCACATTGCTGAAAGCACAGCCCAGTAAACATACAGCAAAGGGGGTATTTATTGCACTTTTGTTCTCCCCTGCAGCAGTCGTGATGACGGTTACACCAGACGTGACTGCTGTGCCGTAAAGATGGCATCTCACTCTCACAAATCCGTCCTCATTGCCAAAAGAGCTGCGTTTAACTGAAGGGTTATAATATGTTAGTGCTCACAACTGCTTCCCAGTTGCAGCCAGTGAAAGACTCAATCACCCATTACTTGGGCGTCTGGTGCTCCCTGTTACCTGGAAACTGGAGCCCTGAGTGCAAGCACTGTTGAGAAAGTGATTTTAAAAAAGCAACAGGAACATGAAGGCACGATTCATGTAAGACATGCACCATCATCCCAGCAGTTTCTCTGCTTGCAGAGCTCTACTGTTTTACTCTGCAGGATCCTTTACTGATGTAAGCATACTGAATGTCTCATAGCTTGGATGCAGTTATTCCAGTCTATCCCAAACTGGGGCTATTCCCTTTGCAGGGGTGGGAGGAAGGTGAAAGCAGGGCACAGCCGATAGCCTCCCAGACCCCGGGATCCAGAGGTGGTATAGCCGCAGCACTGAGCAATGACACTTAACGCTAATCTGGGAGGGGAAGATCCCCCTGAGCAAAATAGCTTGGGAAAGGCTGGGTTGTATAAAAATGCTGGCCTACCCTCAGGCAATTGTTTTGGAAAAAGATAAGCTATGAATTGAAAGCACTACAGCTATTCCTGAAGAATCCTCCACCAGCCTGCTCTCCTTCTGCAGTAAGGACACCCGGTTCTTTTGTAGTTAAATTCTTCTCAAGTGACTTGTATTGCTTTAACTGTCCTGCTAAGACTCACAAAAATGTACGTACAGAAAAGGCTTTAGGAAGATTCACCACAGTTTTACTCCAGCTTGATAATACCCGTGACTTCAATGAAGCCAGCATAGGAGAAAGCAGGAATAATGCAGCAGTGAAGCAGAACCGTGCTCTTTTTTCCCCTCTTTTTGTCCTTCTCCCTCGATTGAAAAGTAGAGGGGAAATCTTGGAAGTGGTCCTGTACGCGATTTGTGCTCCTAAGCAGAGCCAAAATGCTGCGAGCCAAGCGCTGGGCTGAATCTCCAAACTTTTACTGTTTATATTGAAGCTTATATTCACTGGCTGCAGGAGTTTGAGACCACTTCTCCCCACGCAACAGCTGGGAGGTATCAAAGCCCTTGCGAGCTATCCACCCATTCACCTCCAACTAGACCAAGTATCCACAAGATGCTGAGGACACCGGGGAGCGTTAAGGCAAAGGAATTCATCCGCATGGGACAAAGAGTTTAAGCTGTTTACAACTTTCTGCTCTCTAATGTTTATTACTCCCCCCCTATAAAATCCGCCTCCATCTGCGGTACCTTGTAGCGACAGAGTTAATGAAAACCCAAGCCGCATTCCAAGGATGGCAATACAGAATGAGAGCGACCTCAGCATTGTTTTGTTAAGATCTCAAATTGCCAATATGGCAAAATGAAGTAATGCGCTCTGTCAACATGTAGTATGCTCTATAAATGGGATCGCCTATTCATCTGTTAGTAAAACATGCAGAAAAGCACTATTCGATCAGTCTTAGAGCAGCTGACTTGCTTGCTTTAACTTCTTCCTTAAGATTTATTTGAAGCATGAAACTGCTGAAAGTCTCCAGCCAGTAAAAAAGACAAAAAGATATCAAAAAAATAATTAAACATATTTACAAATAGCCCTCACTTTCTGCATCTGGTCTTGAGTTAGCATTTGTTTACCAGTAGAATTAAAACCAAAGTTAGCTAAAGCACTGAATGCTCAAAATTGATTTCCACAGACTTCAGTATTAATTTATAAAACTGTTATATGTTTTTACAAACAAAAGATTACTTTATTAGCTTAGAAACCTCAGACAGATCTCATGAATTTATAGACAGCTTCCAGATTGAATTTTGCTGATCCAGGCTTCTTAGGCAGAGTTTATGGAGCCGGACTTGTCATATGAGCTATTTCTATAAGCCTCAGGTAAATATACACAGGGTTCGTGTTGTTAGAGAAAGTGGTTTTTTCTCTTCTAAAAAATTTAAGTTCATCTTAAGCAAAACCAAAAGTTCATTCAGTACACTTTGTATTTGTTATTTTTGATCCATTTTGGGAAGTATTTTCCTTCCACAGATCTACACTGCCCCTGCTTCTCTCAAACTTGCTTTAACTCTTTCATTCCTTTTACCACTCGGCTTCACAGTCTGCTGCTGCGGTCTCCGAGATAGAAACAGCTTGATGGCACAGCTGGAGAAAAGGAAACGGGGCTTTCAGGTATTTCCTTCTCCTTCTTCCCAACCAGCAGCGCTCACGCCTCCCCTTTTCTCCATGTCTACTCTAAGTCAAGGCTCATAGAAAGTTGGACCTGTATTGCAAGATCAATTTAGAAGTGTAAGTTTTTACTCATGTCATTGAAGTCCTGGTGGGGTATGCAATTGCACAGAACAAATGGATAGGTTATATTTCCTTTTCCATTCAAAATTGTATGGCCATCTATAACAGTTTTGTAAGAATATCACTCTGTAATAACAGGGTTCCCCAATTTTCAGTGTACATAAAGCTGTAATTTGCAAACTGGATAGCCCAAGCAACATGTCTTACTTAAAATCTCAGTTTAACGATGACCTTTCAATGAAATGTCACATAAAAGTTTACCCATAAAACTCAGACTGAAGTACTCAGAGACCGACATCAAAGTCGGGGATCAAATGATCTGTAGCTTCCCCTTTAGGTATACATGTTCCTGGGAGCTAGACAGGTAAATGTCCCTGCCCCTGGTTTCACCTTTAACATCTCCCCATCAACCGTTGGTACTAAGCTGAAATTTGCAACGCAATTCAGGTTTTTTTCCACAAAATTATGAAATAGTATACTCACTATAGGTAAAGGCTTGTTACTAAATTTGCTAAATCTTTCTATGACAGAGAATGTGAGAAAAGACAGTGTTAGCAAATAAAGAATGAAGAAATGGAGGGGGCAATACAACAGGGATGACCAAGCTTCTTGATCATTACCTGGAAATGGACACCTTCATGGGACCAAGAGCCTTCGTGTGACCAACACCCCCAACTCGAGGGCCTTTTGGAGCAGGGTCCTGTGCCTGTTGGAGCAGCTCTCAGAGATGCAAGACACAAGGGCCAGGAGCTCCCACTGCTCGCCCCAGTTGCATGCACAGCTGGGGACCCAGTTGACCCAGCAATGTTGCCTGCGCAATCCCTGTTGGCCTAGCTCTACTCACAGCCAAGGATTCGGATCCGTCCCTGTGCCAGCACAACTTCGCTGTTGGCCTTATGATGAATTTATGGCACTTGAACTGTCCCACGAGGACTGGAGAGACTGGCTACAAGCCCACAAGAGACTCCAAAGAAAAGGAGAGCAATGTTCACGTGAGGAGAGACCTAGGCAGGTAGTCAGAGATGGAAAAGATAGGTTTTCACTTTTTGTTGGTACTTGTGAGAATGCAGGCAGCAGTATTTTGCTGCTGATGGTGCCAGGCCTGGTGTTGTTCTACAGATGAACACTCCAACAACGGACCAGAACAACAGTCATGGCTGAAAACCGCCCGTGACACTCTTCTGCTCCCTCAGGCTTCCAGCTGTACCAGCACAAGAAGTTCTCTTGGGTGGATGAATAATCACGGTCCTAACAGAAATTACTGATCTCATGGGTCCACAGAGAAAAAGATTTTTATGCTGCTCCTTATTTCATTTTAAGCAAAAGCATCTTGGCTTCCTTGAATGGTTTTACACTGACAGTCGAAGAAGATTTGACTGATTTCTTGCTTGAACCATAAGCAGCCAGCTGTCACACCCCCTGGTCTGTTGGTATCTCTGAGACCGACCAGCACAGTACAGTGATGAACAGATGGTTGCGGTGACCTGTTCCATCAGCCTAGAGGGATCCAGAAGAGGACGCCTGTATATGTCTGTCTACCATCTGGATTTTCCAATAAATGGGATGATTTTTAGACTGCTGTCATTACCCTACAGAATTTTGAATGAATGCTCTCAGTATCGTGTTACTTTAATTCAAAACCATTTTGAAACATCCGAATTGCCATAGAAATCTCCCTCTTACTCTTTATTTAATCACAGGCTGCTGACAATGGCTGTGATTCAAGGTAGCAGCTAACTACTCTCATAGCTTTGAGTATATTTGTAGTCCACAGACTGTTTGTACTTTTAAAGCTCTGTACATCCTTACATGTTTGTCTAAATCTTAGTCTAACTTGATTTTTTTTCCCTGTGACTCTTTGTAAAGCTTTAGGGCAGTTTGCTGAATCCCACAGTGACCCCTGGAAATAATAACTACGTGATTCTTCCAGGATTCTGTGGGAAAACTGCTCCTGAACCAAAGGCAGAGAAAGCTACACACCTCTGGGTGCTATATCTGCTATGTCAAAGCTACATCTGCTACCTCCAGGACGACCTAAGGGTCTCAGATGGAGAAGCCATCTCTCAGGCATATTATTTCAATTGGACAGAAAGCCACGGCAGAACTTCACACAGGAAAACCTGTCGTATTGCCCCCTCTGTCCCTCTGTCATGACCTTTTATCAGTTCCTCTGGATTCATCTCTAGATTACCATCTGACGAGCAGAGTGTTTCATCATATTTCATTACATCAGCTTGTAATCCCAACAAATGCTGCGGGAGGTACCGGAGCACAAACTGTGGTGCCCACGCGATGGAGGCTAAGAAGAACGTGGCCGTTCTGCTGCTGGAGGGCTGTCACGACACACAGACCTACACCCTACCAGTTTTGGTGGGAATCCAACTGAAACAAATGCGGGGGAACTCTCAGCAGAAGAGAGGAGAGCGCCCTGTGACCGCAGCAAACAAACAACCGGAGCCATCGATGTCCCTCAGCCTCGGCTGCCGCTGGCCCACGGCGTTCCTCTGGAGCACATGTGTTACTCGGAGCCTTTTCTGTTTGTTTTCTTAACAGAGCTTTGTGGACTTTTTAAGTGGGGGAAGGGACACTCAGATGTTCCCCTCCCTCAGTTTTAAAAAATCAGACCAAATTTTGTAAATAGATACAAGAAATAAATCTCTATTAGAACCTGCCAATCCTTTAAGGTCTGAGCTTCGTGGCTTTTTTAGCTGACTCAGGATCTTTTCATCTTTTAACTGTCACATTTATTTTCAGATGAATGTTATTAAATGAGCAATACCATTCTGACAAAATTGGTATTATTGTAATTAAATAATATGAGATACATACAAAGGAAAAGAAATCAAGTGAGGCAATGTTCTTTTGATTTAAATTCAGAAGTTAAATCCAAATACCTAAGCGAACTTGACAGCGTCTGTCGCTTTGTCTGCGAGTAAATCCTTACTTCTTCCCTGCGGCACTGGAACATAAAGGCACTGCCAATATGCGAATGAGCACCGTGCGTTATACAAAACCGCAGTACATTAATGTTGTAATGGAAAATTTCAATTTAAGATCCGAAGAGCAATAACAGAGAGGAGGAAAACTTGTAGCTACCACTTGTAGCATAGTTGGTGGGATTCTTCTTCCAAGTGAGGTCAGGGAAACAGACTGGAGAACTACATTTACGAGGCTCCTCCTACTCAAACACAATAGGAACAAGCCCATCGTTCTCCTCGCAGTTAATAAACCATGTTCTGTTGAAACTTAGGTGGCTGTCGTGCCCATGTCACCGAGGGTGGAATTTGTCGGCGTGGACTACAAAAACCAAACAAGTTTCTCACTTAACAAGAAAGCCCTGAAAAGTGATGGTATCTCTATGAGAAGTTAGACAAACAGTATATGCTGCTCTACACTTCTCAAACACTTCTGCCATTGGGACCCTGTGCAGACTCATGATGGCTTAACCCGTCCGGCGGTCGGCTACCACCAGAGAAGCGGTCCTGCATCCCTCTGCTTTCCTCACGTCTGTCCGCACGCTCCTGGTTTAGTGGCTGTGTGGTAAGGCTGCTACTTTGAAGGAAAATTAATAGTCTTCTGGTGGATTAATTTTCTGTCAGATCAACTCCCTTGGAGGTCACTCAACAGGGGAAGGAGGAGGAATGGATGATTACAGGTTGCCTTTCAAAAGTGGCCTGCAATTCAACTGGAGTAATTAAACATTTTGTGCAACTGTACCTTCGCTGTCCTAAACCTCTGCATATTCAGGGCTTCTTACTCCTAAAAGAGGTTACATTACCTGTTGTTTTCCCTTTCTACAAAAGGACAGGCCCTATCAGCATTAGGAAGTATTTTTCTGTGCCATACATAACTCCAGTATAGAATTCACTGTCACAACTGTGAGAGCCAGGAGCGAAAATGGCTTCAAAAACCAAATAGACAAGTTCCCAGCCATCAGTGGCTATTAAACAAAATTGCTCAGATTATTGTCTAGTTCCAGAAGACCCTAAATCACTAACCATCAGTAATGGGAAAACATATCTTACATCTTATTACTTCTTAATTTTTCTACTGCCTTCTACACTTTCTTTAATCATCATTCCTGCCTACCATAGAAAACAGCATTACGGTGTTAGGGATTCTCTTCATCTCAGCCACTATGCCAGTTCTTCTATCGATGTACCTACATCTCACAGGAGTTTGGCACCTCATCTTAATTGATGAGTCCCTTAGAGGACAACACAGTGCTATCACTAGCATTCTCACCATGCCACTAGCTAAGGTCTACAAATGCTGAACTCCTCTATAAAGAGTTGCTCACAAAATAAAGCCTGAAAAGGGGAGGGGAAAAAAGAGATCCATGAAGCTGAATCTCTTCAAAAAGAAATATAGAGCAGGAAAAATACAATGGCTGCAAAGACAGTTGCTTTTGGACCAAAGAGAAAAAATGAAATCAGTGAAGATGACATTTTTTTACTCAAACAATAAATAGGAATAACTATTAAAAAGAAATACTAATTTTTAAATGAATGCATTTTAGATTTCAGATTTGATTTAAACTTCACCTGATCTATTAGCTTAAGCTTCTGCAGGAAGAGTCAGGTTTAGATGGATCAAGTTTCTGCAGAAGAGGCCCTTAGGTCTCACTAGGGCAGAAGGGATGGAGTCACAGGTTTCAGTCCTGCTGTTCACCCGAGCCCCCATTCCACAGGACATTAAACCTGCCTTTCACTCTAGAAACCAGGATGCCATAAAAACAGAATTGCAAATGAAAGCAGGTGCTCAAGAGTCCTCTTGAAGAAGAATGCTTTCCTGAACTTGGGGCCAGAGGATCGGTGTGGTCTCAGCTCAGAAATACCTGCGTTAATGCATGAACATGATACACGGTCCTTTGATGTACAGACTCCCGTTAAGAGAACAAGACCTTCTGCAGGATGGCTCTTTGGACTTTATCGGTGATGGGGAGAAATAAAGCTGGGTGAAGCATTGTTTGACAGACACTCCCGCCCATCAGAAACATCACCCACTGCCTGCAAATCCCACCCGAGCCCCGAATCCCACCCCAGCCCCACGCACAGCCGAGCACCTTCCAGTCTCCCTGAGACACGGCCCCTGCCCCTTCCCTGGAGCAAGCTCCACGCCGGGGAACCACAGCAGGGAAGTTAGGAGCAGCGAAGCTGTAACCAGCCGGTCACAGAAGACACAAGACGGGCAGGAGGAAAAGAAAGGATAGAGTCTGCAGACAGCTTTGGCACCCACAGCCCATGGAGCACACTTACCGACCGGGAAGGAGAAAGGCAGCCCTATATTTAGCACAAAAGGCAGATAGGCTCTCTTAAGAAATGCTCGCTGCTTTGAAAGGTTAACACAAAGCAACAGCCTCCTCCGTGCCCTTCTGCGGAGGCCACCGGCCGTCCCCGCATTCCCCCGCTGTCACCACCTTCTCCGCTCCCTCGCCTGCCAAGTGCCCAGGCTTGTCGCAGAAGCCTCTGCTCACTCTCCCGGAGAGCCATGCTCATTTACCGCTGCTCTGACACGCAACACCCATACACCTCTTGGCCCCTGCCGTTTATGAGCACGGACTAGGAAGGAAAGCTAATTGTTCGGTAATTTTATAATTGACCACTAAATTTAGATTGTTCAGGCTCATTCTCCAGAAGCAGAAGGGCATTTCCTTAACCCAGCACGCTGCAGAGTTTGTAAGTCAGACAAGTGTGCAGTCTGCTGAAGGCATGGACCTGAACTCAAGCCTGCCCGTTTCTCTTTAAGGCTATTTTTGCTCTGTCTAAACGCTAAGCATTCAGAAAAGCCATACAACGTGCACCACAGCTTTACTCCTCGTTTTCCGCTGACACATTTTCCTCCACCCTTCCCAGGAGCCCAGGGCAGTGAGGCAGAGGGAAGGCGGAAAACTGCACAAGTTTCCCTTTTCAGCAGGGAAAACAGTTTCAAAGAGCCGTGGGGGATGGAGAAGGCTCTCCCTCCACCCGTTTCAGAGCAGCAAGGAAGACAGGCACTTTCTGGAGAAGGGAGTCACAAGGACAAGGGCTCCTGGTTGTTTGCTTCCCTCTGGGTGCCATGGCTGGGGAGGCTTTAACATCGCTGTGTGGCCCTGGGCATCCCCACAACAGGGGACGATGGAAGCGCAGAGGGTGAGGAATTCTGCCATCTTGGGTGCCTGGTTTCCCGACAGACCCCTACGGCTGCGATCTCCGCCTCACCAGGGCTTAGCACCGTTACACAGACACATCTCGCTCACCCAAGGAAAGCAAGGCAGAGAGCTGGTTGGAAAAACCTCTCCCTTCACACAAAATTTTGCTTCTGTTCCTGCCCCTAATGTAAATTATCAGTAGAAAATCTCACCATTTAGTAATTTATTTTTTTTTTAATTTAAGGAAATCTGACAAAAAGTTATTTTTTGAGGATGGCAAGCACTTTTTGAGACAATATCATATTTCAGTCAAGCCCAGTTTTTCCATACAAAATAAAGTTTCCTTAGATGCACTCCCAGTGCTGAACTTGTTTTGAGCACACCAAACTCCATGGGTGATGCAAATTCTTCCTTTTTTCTGACCGGTCTTACATATTTTCCCTAATACATAGTTTGAGTCACTCTTTTTCTGTTGCCTCGTTTCTTTGGTCACCTGCAGTAATTCTTTTCTTTTTGTTACTACTTTTAAAAACACCAACATTACGTTTTAAAATAATTTTTAAGTATTCCTGGCCCTCCTCTTACACTATGTATTTTCAACTCCACCTGCCTTCTCACGAAAGCTGGCCTTAAGCCTGAAGTCATTTTCCTAACTTTTTGGGCTATTCCTGTCCTTTGTTCACTGAAGAGGCTTTTTATCTGTTCTCTGTTCTTCCGTAGAGTATTCTCGGTCTCCTCTATAGAGAAATGATCGCTCTGAGGACTTAAAAGGAAGGCAAAGGATACAGATAACTCAGAACCATCATCGTGACCTGTAATAATCCAAATACATGTCCAGGGCACACACATGCATACACAGAACCCCGCCCTGCATACAACTTCAAACTAAAATATGCAATTAGTTTAACACACGTTATCTGTAAACTGTGCTTCATGATTCTGCAAGCTTTATGTAAAAGTCTGAGGAGAATATAAAACTAAGCCCCTGTAGGGAAGAACTGGAGGTAATCCTGGATATGATGTAGCAGCAACATTAGGAACCTTGCCCAGAACAGTCTTTGCCTTTTGTTTAGTTTGTTATCTATTAATGCCCAGATCCTTTTCCCTGCTGTTACCATATCACCTTTTTTTCTCTGGGTTTTGATTGATAAAAGTTTGGCCTGGGATTTTTTTCCTCTCATTGACATAACTTTATGATGTTGAATTTCCCCTTGGAAGTCGCAGGTTTTGCTGGAACTCTCCACAGCCTTTGGCAGCCTCAGTTCTCCAAAATGGTAACCTTCCACAAATTGCAATAACCATCTAGTTTAAAATTCCCGATCATTCATGAAAGCAAAATACAAACAAGATTAAATACAGATTTACCCTTGACACAAAGGTATTTGCATACATGTCTTCATTAATTCCTAAACTCAGTTTCAATTTGATGATATCAGCCCTGAATTTCCTATCAACTACCTTACTAAAAAGCTTACGATTGCTTCAAAAATATACAAGCTTTGCAAAGTTTGCTCTGTTTTCTAAAAATCCGTGTTCCCTACAGTCTATCAACCTGTTACCAGCTGACCGTTTACAGAATAATAGCTTTATTTGCTTTTCGCTATGCCAGATATTGAAGTGAGACAAACCGGCCAGCAGCTCCCCGGGTTGTTTACTTAACCATTTACAAGGAGGAGATCTCAGCAGAAATACACACCAGTATTGCCCCTTATCACATCATCTGAATGGCTCTGCTTCTCCCTTCAGGATGCTCCAGTCCAAATCTCCAGGTCTAGCTTATTCTGAAGTGTTTTACTTATCTGGAGACTCAGGAGTTTGTTATTATGAGTAATGAACAATAATACACTGCTTTTCCTCATTAGAGCCCTGTGCAAACATTAACTCCGGGGGCTGGGAGCAGGGAAGGGTTCCAGCTGGGTGTCTCTCCGCACCAGCACTGGTTTCCTGCTTGTCCCACCAAGCCCCAGCTCATTCTCTGGGGAGCATGGACCAGTGCCCCAGCCCCAAGAGCCTTTTCCAAGCAACCATGCAACAGGAGGAGGATTCTTCGCTGAACAAAAAGCTGTTTTCAAGTTACGTTTGGCCACTTAGTAATTATTCTGCTAGGCATATCGCATTGTAAAATGCATTCAGCAATTCATAAGCCTGGTGGGGTGGTGGCGATACCAGGGTTAAGGACTTTGATGCTCAAGAACTAGCTCCCAGCTGTATCAAAGGCAAACCCCACTTCGACACCAGTTTACACCAGCCTAAGCGCAGTGCCAAAGGTGGGAACTCGTTCATCCAGCGCTGCTGCCAAACCACTCGCGCTGTGGAACCGCAGTCCAAAACATACAACGTTTAATCGCAAAATTTGCTTACGCAGCTGCTGAAAAGGACAGACAAGTTGCTTACATACGCATAGTCCTGAATGACCTATCTTATGCCGACTTCAAGATGCTTCATAAATATCATCTAAACCCAAATATTATTTAAACCATCTAAAAAGAAACCACATCTCTGAGAGTCAGAGCTCCAGTTCACATGCACCGAGGTGATGAAGTGGGTACCGACATCCACCACCTATTTGCTGCTCAGACGCAGGGTGCAGCGACTGCAGCAAGGAAAGCTGAACAACATCTAAAGCCACTTCTAGACCCCTCTGGTTTCTGCCCAATACTTCAAAAGAAATTGAAATTGCAGCGCTGTACCCTCTCAGGCAGAGCATTATGGTAACTCACTCCTGTTTCAAAGCACCAAATGCAGGTAAAAAGATGGCTATGTTGTGTTAAGGGGCTTCTTGAACGCATGTTCATTTTAGGACAGCAGTGTGGTAGTCTCTAGAGGGAATATAGTTTTGAAGCTGAGAGCACGAAACATGGCTTCTAATCACCGGGAAGCCCTTGTCCTGAATCCCAGCTCTCCCGTGGACAAGGCAGTATGGCCATCAGCTCGCTCCTCTACTTGCGTGCGTTCCTTTTTTGGTGCTTACCACTGTGTTATTACTGCTTTTGCCTTACGTTTTAACAAAAATCATAACCTTATTTAGCATTTTTCTACTGTATTCTTCTAGTTACTATGATGTTTTTAAAGTTTCTTTAGACTCTTTTTTTATTTCCCCAAAATATTGTTGTAGCCTGGAGAAAGAGTCTGATGTCAAGATGGGCCTAGCTTTGAACCCAGGGTGGAGAAACTTTTGATATGCTTCCAGACCATTTAATTCTCTAGTCAGGTCTCTCAAGTGTCCCAAAAAACCAACTTTCCCAGGCCCTGCACGCCTGTGAGATGCAGGAGAGTAAAGCACCCAGTCTTTCTGAGAGGTAAGGTGCTGATTACACAACTTTCAGCACATCCTGAAAGCTGATTCCAAAAACTAATATTGCTTTTGGCGTCACATGGAGTTCTTCACATAGCCTTCTGAGGAGAAAGCAAACGTGGGAAGGTGAGGGGTTTTTTTAATATAACTTGCAAAGAAAAGAGGTATGGAGTTGAGAAATGAGACCAAACAACCCAAAATCCAACACGGACTTAGCCAAAATTCAGCCACATCGTTCGTGACATTTTGCTTCTGTCCATTCAGTGTGGTCATGCATCAAAGGCTGCGGCACAAAACTGTATTAAACTGCAATTTTTACACTTTCTCCTCTAGCTAGTACCCAGGATGGATGTGCTGCAGAACTGCAGTGTAAACTGCTGTACTCGGAGACAAAAAGGCCCACAGATTTCAAAACTGCTCCTAAGACAAAACTTGTTCTTGCTAAACTGATGCCATGAATGGTTCTAGACATGTTCAGGAGGCAAGAAGACAGCCAGCAAAAATGACCAAAACTTCAGTGCACGTCTTAGAGAGATGCTAAAATAAAAGCTGTCGGTTAGACACCAAAGCGTGCTGAGCAAACAAAACTTTTTTATTACAAAACCAAATAATTTCCATATATATGTCCATATATGTATTTCCATGTATATATGGAAAAGGAAACAGGGCAATGCAAATTTCCCCTCTAAGCTGGCAGCAGAATTTTCTATACTGGCAATTCTTTCCCTGCCTGACTACCTTTGGAAATCACTCCGGCTTTCCTTAAAATGCAATACAGTAAAATGAATCTTCTCCTCACACTTTTCATATTCAAGATACCCCAAACCAAGCAGGCTGACACAACAGCAGCCATCCACCAAGACACAGCCTCCTGAACGCTGATTTTGTTTCACATAAGAGGGACCTCGAGCCCAGACCGAGTGGGAGATGCCTGTGCGGCTGCTGGTCCCCCCCAAAACCAGTGCCCATGCGTGGTGCTGCCCTGCAGCCCGCTCCCACCTCTCCCCAGTCCTCCCGCGGGAGCTCACCCCTCTTGCAATGGAGAATTTTTGTAACTCGAGATCACTTCACCACCACTGTCTAGAAGCCAGAGAGACCTGAAAATGCATGGAGCCACCGGCCTCCCCAAACTCCTTGCACCGGTGATATTCCCCGAGCAGCACAATTCCTTTAGCACGGCTGTGATACCGGAGAGTCCTAGGCGCGAGCAGAGCCCTTTCTCTGCCAGGTGCTGCACAAACAGCAGAAATTCATCGTTTACTGAAAAAGCAACCAGAACCTGAAACGGACACTCCCTTCCTCCAGAGCAAAGGAAGAGAAAATAAATAAGTCGGATAGATAAATAGAAGTCAGCAGAGGAATTAGTGTCTAGCCTAGAAAGTATTTCAGAAAAAGTGTGAGCCTTTAAAAATGATAGCTTAGGAGAGAAGCACAGTTGCCAGGAATCAGACTGTATTCCCACCAGATTTAAGATGTTTTAACAAAACGCAATTCATTTCTTCTGTCCTGAAAGAACATTTAAGCATTGTTTCAGACAGTGGGAATTTTTCTCAACCCTCAACTTGTGCCTGTTTTCACTCCTGGCTTTGGAGTAAAAAGCTCTACCCTTGGGGGAAAAAAAAAACACAAATAGGCTCAGAATAAACGCCACCAGTTTCATTCCCAAGATAAAAGAGGACTTGCAATTGCAAGCAGGTTCAGCACTAAGCCTTTGCAGCTAGAGACCACACAGTATTTTCCCCGATGGAGCATCTGGTGGAATACGGAGGTGAACATCATCAAAGGCAGCCCATTGGCAACACAGTACTGGGAGCATTTAATCATCCTGCTGTTTCGCTGCATGTTCATCTCTATCATGTATTTAAGCTAACACGGAGGCAACAGAGACCATATTCTCATGCCAAGGCTGTGAGGAGGACAGTAACCACAGGTGAGGCCAGACAGAAGTCTGGTTTTTGCCCAGGAAGACTGACCAGCCTGGAAGAGGCTGCCCAGGGAAGTGGTGGAGTCACCATCCCTGGAGGTGTTTAAAAGCCGTGTAGGGGTGGTGCTGAGGGTCATGGTTTAGTGGTGGGCTTGGCCATAGTAGGTTTACGGTTGAACTTTATGATCTTAAAGGTCCTTTCCAACCTAAACAATTGTATGATTTTATGATTATCAGTTTCTCAAGTCTGCCTTTCTCCGACAGTGTGTCAGGGTGTCAGCTAGACACCCAGGAAAGTAAGGAACACCATGGACTTCTCTTTTCATACCTGTTACGTTTAAGGTGAAGAAAGATACTGAAAAATGGGTTCTCAAAAAATAGAAAAGAGTAAACCCAAGGAGGAAAACAAAATCATGATACCTAGTGAGCAGCTATCAATCAGCAGTAGAAACAGATTACAAAGTTTATTTAACTTGGTTCTGCTGCATACTTTGGCATCTGAGCCATATATTGGCTGGGATAGCTTTTTTCCCAGGCCTTTTTCTGAGCATATTGCTCCCAAGATGGTGTTCCTGAACAACCCATGCCACTCATCCAGAGGCCTTTTCCAGTGGCAATGCCTTCAGAAGCATATGAGTCTGGAAAGCAAACTTGCTTATAACGATTTAGCATGCTCATCTGGGATGTCGGGGAGCTCCTGTGCCTTTGATGTCCAAACACATGATCAAAGGGAATAGGTCTACTCTAGTAGTACCATCTCAAACCCAGTGGAGGTGGGAAAAGCCCATGCCCCATATGGAAGCACAAGTATTGCTGATTTCTGGTGCTTCCGTCTCATAGATTTTTCCAGAAATCTCTCCCAAAACAAACCCTTTTCTTTCCTTGTGTAAAAAAGGAGGCTTGGCGCTAACAAATCCAACATCAACCAAAAGGTTTGATTAGTTTGATGTCTTCTTGTTGCCAAGCAGTATCAGACAGAAACTACCTGTTTTTTTTCCTGAAGGAAAGCAAGTTCCAGAAAAGTTATACAGCACGAACTTAAGAAAAACATTACATTATCATGCAACTGATCACAGTTTCTTATCACATTAGGTATTCAAGCTGTTCCAAACTGCGTCTCGTACTAACACTTCTGAACCGTATTAATCATCATTTTAGAATACATTTATCTATGGATGGCAACTAATGGATTACTCAAGAGTTCACTAAGCTAAAAAAAAAGAACTTTTTTTCCTAAGAGATAAATACTTAGTGTCCAAAATATGTCATTAAAATATGCATCCAAACATTAAAAAAATATGTTCAATGAAAAGTACTTTCCCAAGCCAGCAACTCCTAGGACCTAAAGCATGTACTTTTGTAAGGATGGATTTGCTAATATAAGCATTTTTATTGTAGATGTGTTTTTATTTTTATTCACTGGCGCCGTAGTCTGCACGAGAATGCATAAATCTAGCATGCTGTGTTTCTTATATCCCAAAAATTCAGTATCGTACTCTTGAGGCTCAACATGGTTAGTACATCAATGACATGCTCAGCAGCACAGAGCACATTTTTGAATCCTATCTGCCTATTTGCAGATGCTGTTTTGCACCTGTAGTAATAAGGCAGTGACACTGAAAGCCTTCAGAAGCTTTGTGCCAGCACAATTAGACGGGTATCTAGACCGCATCAAAACACACGTCAAAAAGAGAGGTTTGCAAACTAACTTCTCATTTGCCTCACGTGCACAGGCGGTGTTTATGTATGGGACTGT
This sequence comes from Cariama cristata, assembly GCF_000690535.1. Lineage (NCBI taxonomy): Eukaryota > Metazoa > Chordata > Aves > Cariamiformes > Cariamidae > Cariama > Cariama cristata. The sequence goes on from NW_009620123.1 coordinate 23,506, forward strand.
CAGCAGTGCTCAGGTGACCTTCAGCATCAACTGGATGTCACCTGATGAGATGGCACTTGTGAGATCCAATTAATTCTACCCCGTATTTTGAACGTCTTCTCATCTACGGGCTGGTATCGGCAAGAGAAGCAATAACGATGGTGGAGAGAAGAGGGCTCTGCGGTGCTGTCTTAGATTCAAGGCATCTCTCAGCACTTAAGGAGTGTCCCTAGCTGAGATTTCCTGAAGGCCATCAGTCTGAAGTAAATAGGTGGTGGCTATTTGTGGTAGGAGAGTTAGCGCTGGTACCAGCCCATGCTTGTTTTCCTTGCTGCCACAGCCTGAGAAGGAGGAGGTAAAGGACTCGGCTCTGTCCACACATGTATAATAGCATTTCCACCGTCCCCGCAAAATCACAGCTCTGGGACATGTGACACTTCAGATCACACTGCTCACGGAATCTCTGCCATCATGAAGTCAGGCTTCTTCACAAAGACTTTCAACTCCCGAGACATTTCTACAATGAATATAATTAGCCCCGTTTTAAAGATGGCAGCTGAAGCAGGGAAGAACTTGCAAAAGATCACACACATGGGTCGGTCCTCTGTGGCAGATCCACTCAATGCCAGGCAAGTACTTAAAGCACATGACTCTGATAAATTTTAAGCTGAATTTCCACCATCTTCTGTACTGGAGGTCATGCTGAAGAGTACTATTAAAATTAAATTAAGCCCAAAAGTCTTATGGTTAAAACAAATTTTAAACGTATCCTTTAAAAAAAAAAAAATACATGAGCAAATAACAAGATCTGCAGTAATGCAGAGAAAATTAATTACCTAGGCAGACTCCTTTTCAAGTTCGTGACTCATGCCAGCGTACAAATGTCTGTGTGAAGCCAGTTCTTAATGCTAATTTTGTTGCTGTAAGAAAACCGTAACCTTCTCTGTAAAAAAATGAGTGCATACCTTGCTATTGATTTTTCAAGAGTCTGACTGGCAGAACGCTGTACTGTAACTGCAGATGTCTGCTAATGCTCTAGAATGCTTTGCTAAATTTTGTTCTTTCACCGCAGATATGAGACACTCCTGGCTATGCCACAGTCAGCCTCAGCTGCACAGAAGATGTGGTCACATCCCCTTAACTTGTTCCTTTGTACTGAATATAGACATAGCAAGTGTATCACTTAATAGGTCAAAAATCCCATTCCATGTAATGGCACTACCACCGCACAAAGAGTAGGAGCAAGAAAAAAAAGATGCATTTTTGTTAAAACCAGTCCGTGGTTCAAACCGCACCCCTCCCTGTCGCTCCCTGCCAGAAGCTGATGTGTTTATCAGCTGGTGCTGGCACCGGGTCGCGGTGCCGCGGCGCTGACGGGGTTTCTAAAGGAGCCGGCCCTATCTGCCTCCCCGAGACTCTTTCTCAGAACAGTCGCCTCTTACCACAGAGTTAATTTAGACTCATGAGCTACCATCTGTAGGTATCTGCTTTTTATATAAGAATTACCAAAGTGCTCCTTGGTATTGTTCTGCGGGTGTTTTTGGGTTTTTTGTTCTGTTTTGGGTTTTTTTTGTTTTGTTTTTTAATCTTAATGGAGCAAAACAGGAGAAAGCAAATGCATCTGATACTCCATATGCACAGCTGTACTTGCCCATGCAGTGCCAAAATCTCCACGTGCCGCTGCAAAAAGAACCCATTACAACGGCAGCATCTCCTTTAGGGCTGACAAACTCATTAAACCGGGGAAAAAGAAACACGTGCTCCCCGACACGGGTGTTCCTCTCCACTGGAGACAGGCAGAGCCCAGCCAGGGTGGGAAGGAGGGAGCCGCCGCGGCGGGTGCAGCAGCACCGGTGGGCTGCACCACCCCAAAAGTTGTCACTCCATTTCCCTCGGTAAATCCCTGGCAGCGGGTGGTATGTCAGTCTTACGCCGATACCAGAGGTGTAATCAAGATGAGGACCTCGTTGTGGCAGGTCCTCTCCAAACACGTATCCACACAACGTCCCTGCTGCAAGAGGCTGAAGCACCATGTCTGACAAGGCACTGAGCATAGCAGAGGTCTTTGGCTAGCATGCTGAGAGGCAGACCAGTGTCCTGCCAGCCCCTGGCATGTCACAAGCTGCCTTCCCATTACACAAAGCAAAAACAGTGCAAGAAAAAGGACAGAATAGGGAAAAATGCCTCCTCCTCACTGATGTTTCCCCTTCCCTCGCCAGCCCCACGCCTACGGCAGCGTGCATGGGGAGAGAGGCTCGGCACAGTGAAAGCCAAGGGCAGGGGGAAAATGCATCCCGTCACCTGCTGCACCTAGCTTCACCCCAGACACTGGGCACCCAGTGTGCTGGTACAACCGGTCCAATGTTCACAGGGGCCTGTGGAGCAGGGAAGAGGCAGGAGGTGGAGGCCATCGGGATTGCCCTCCTGCACTCTCCCCTGCCCCGACCACGCAAAGCCGCGCAATGCAGTGCTTGCACCCAAACCAGTGCAGATCTAAGCAGGTACCATTATAGGATGCAGTGGCTGATGGTGTGGAAGTCCTAGCTCGCACCTCCAAAGCAGTCCAGCCTTAGCCCAAAGTGCCAAACCCAAGCAGCATCTGGAGGTAACACGGGCAGCAGCGCCTCTCCATCCCGTTTCCTAGACCGTGTAGACCCAGCACTTACATCCCTATTTACACGGCTGTGATGTAAAGAGGAGAAAGGGAGAATTCAGAGGAGTTAAAGGGAAAGATAATTAGAGCATGTGGGTTTTTTTCAGTAAAAATTATATTTTTGGCTTTTTTTTTTTTTTTAAGCTTATCGCAAAGGTGAAATGTTTGGCTAGTAAACTCATCAATTGCATGCATGTATTCCCAGAAAGTGAAACAGAACATGATCAGTGCTGCCCTAGATTGATTTTATGACTTTGTTATTATTTTCTATTCACACCACTGGCTTAGACTTATGCACACATGGAATAATCAGTCAACTGGGCAAATATCAGCACTTCTAGCTAAAGTGGAATAAAACCATTTGCTGGATGTTTCAATGTTCCTGTAGCAAATCAAAAACATATATTTAAATTGTTGTCTAGACTTCAAAGCTAAGATGAATGAGGACATTCTCATTTCTTTCCTGTTGCTACGCTTTCAGGCTGTGCCTTTTAAATAAGACCTGGCATGTGCAACTCACATTGCACAGAATAATTTATACCTAAAAGCTACAGATCTTTTTTTCAGAGCAACATGCCAGCCATCTCTGTACAATAAGTTACATTGATTTGGCCCGTTTATCTTAATTGCAGCAATTGGAAAGCATCTGCAGCAGTCTGTTCAGTGGTTTGAACACCTCCTTCGTCGTTGCATCCAGACAACACAGCACTTGTTTGCACCAAGCACCCAGCGTGCCGGGGAAGATCCCTGGTACCGCACTCTCCTGCTCAGGAAACCTGTCCCATCCTGGAGACTTTGCAGAAACCACGACAATTCTGGGGCTTGCGGTCAAACTCGCATAAGCTCATCATTATTTTCTTGGTGTCCATTCATTTTGTCAGTGTCATTTCCCAAATACAAAGAATTTTACAAAGCCTTTAGCTCAAGTCTATTGACATCTTATTAAATTTTGTGGGAAGCCAGAGAGATAAGCAGCAGAGTACAAGTGAGAGTTCTGATGCGGCAATGGTCTGTAAAAATGTTATGGCTGTATTTATTCTACTAAGAGAGGCTCTTTGCTGGATATATTATTGGATATGTGATTTATTTAGTGTTTGTTGCTCTGTTCAAGCTGAATGGTTTTTTAAAGGGCTTACTCTGTATAACTAGGAGGGTAAGGGTGGATATACTTTACCTAAAACAGGGATGTGGCTTTTTAAATACCTGAGAAAATATTTGCGTTTGTAAACTGGGACAAACACAAGAGCATAAATCAACAACAGCACTGCAAGTACACCGTCAAGGACATAGACCTCAAGAAGGCCATTTAGCTCGTGTAACCTAGGCCACACTTGGAAATTTATAATTGCAGAGAAAGGTTCTATCATTTCCTTCTTAAACAATGCAAAAAAAAAAAAAAAGAACAGTTATTAATTTGTTTCTGAAACATGTAACGAAAACAAGACGCCTGCAGGTCCCAGATGCATGCCACAACGCCCCTACTCTGCTGTTTTCACCATGCTGACTCCAACAATACACCAACACCTCCTCTCCTCTGGGCCCACGTGCAGTAAAGCACCGGCATCCTCTCTTTGCTAGCGAGCAGGACCATGCTTCTCTACCACCAAGAGATTAATAGCTCCATCAAAGCAGAGGCTGACCCTCTGGAGGGACCTGCGGCTCTGGCATGTTGCTCGAGCCTTCGCCCCGCAGGTATTATCCAACAGCCCCAACAGAGAGGTGCACAGCTCAGCTGACATCTGCAAATTTATTTTAAGTGTAAGCACCAAGGAAGCCTATTATTAAGAGAACATAGGAATTAGTCCTGCCCAAACGTTGCTTCCAGATCTCTGGTGTAGGGTGACTTACCCTGACTGAAATGGAGAAATGAGCTCCGGAGCTGGAGAGATGAGTGGGACAAAATCCCTTGGCATAATTGATGGCTGGTTTTGCCTCGTCTTCATGTAATGAACCTGAGCTCGTGACTCAGTACATTAAATTACATTTCCAAACTGCCCCAGTAGAGCAGAGAAGAGCAAAAACATAACTCAAACTAAAAGCTCTGGTTTTCAGCAGTGGGTGGACACTGTGAGGGACCAGGAGAGGAAACAACAGCCATGGAGATATCTTAACTTCAGCTAACCCTACACTTTGTTTAGCTAACAGTATATCCTTTACCAAAGGCTTTGAATTTCTGACTTTTATTTAAAAAGATTGGCAAGAAACTGCTCAGAATTGTAGAGGCAACAGATTCTTAAATAAAGATTCTTCAGCTCTTCACTTCTGTCAGCTATCCATCCATATATACTCATCTGGACTCTGTCATACCAGTATTAAGAGCATATCACAAAAAATCAGGACAGAAATAGCAACAGTCTTATAATGTCAGGCAATGACAAAAAAGAAGGAATTTTAAAAGTCTATCTTGGAAATAAATATGTGTTCTCATTTTTCAGCTGATCAGTGAATTTGGACATTTGTTGCACTTTGTCATGAGACAGAGTAAGTGTAAATCAATACTCAGTTTTCAAACAAGTGAAGTCAGTGGGCATCCTAAATTCTGCTCAAAAACCTCTGTCTGGCCCCTGTGACAACAGTTTTACTGTCACAACCTATTATTGAAACACTGGGTTAGTTTTTATGTCAATGCAGTGGCAAAAATGGAGTTTGCTCCCACATTTTCTGTGGGACAGACATAGGACGTCTTTAACTCTTTTTTCTAATGGTTTCCAAAACTCAATGGAAAAATGTACAGCTTAAATCTTTTATTTCTGGACTCATTAAACAATTTTCAGTACCTTAAGCAATCTTTAGTGTCATTTTTGTTCTCTCTTAAATTACACAGTTATAATGGGACAAACTTTGAGTGAGAAGACAGAAATGATGAATCTCTCTTCTCAACTGCTTCATGCATAGAAACAAACACCAGATACCCACCTACAGAAGGCGGCCCAGACATAATTTCCTTCCCCTCACTGTGTTTTTTCACAGCTAATTGCAAAAACAACAGCTTTCAAACCCTAGTTGCAACTATGTCAGCCTGTCCCAGTCACTACATTTACGATCACGCTAATACTATGCCCTTTCACTAAATGTTTCCATTGTCACTTTTAAAAATTCCCTTCGAATATGAAGAGATTAATCTTTTTTTTTATTATGTCCGTGTATTTAAATTACTTTGTTTTCTTAACGGCTCTTCGCAGATGCTGTTTCATTTGCTATAGTATATAGGAAACTAATGCGTATCAATTCATTGCAGTTAAAACCGCAGTTACGCTCCCCTTTTTGTTCTTGCTAGAAGTATTATCAGTCAACTTGCTTACATACAGCCCATGATTTATCTGTAAAAACAGCCCCAAGAATTTAGCAGTAATGCAGGCTATATATACATGTGTGAACAGATACGACATCAACCTTCAAATCCCTCTCCCTGTAATCCCTTTGTTTTGATCCTCCACGTGGTTAGTGTACTAAAACAACACATGAAGAGCTCAAGAAAGATATTTGGTGTGCACACAGTCAGGGATCTTCCCTGTTGCAAAAATCCTGTAGTCCAAGTGAATGACATAGACTGCAGCAATACAGATGGGTTTTCCGCCAGATCCTCATTTTACTTTGAGGTTGGTGGAATGGAATAAATATAATTTAAGACACTCATTCATAAATATTCATTTCATAAAAGTGCTCTTTTTGGTAAGGAAAAAAAATATCTTTCTGAATGGAAGAAGTTAACAAAATAAAGCACTGCTTCATTCGGGAAACAGGGTCAATCCCATGCTAGCTTTTTGTGTATGGAGATATTTGTGGCTACGATACTATGATAAGCCTTGCACATCTTCAATATCTTACACTGTATTACCCAAAGCCTTTCACTAAGAAAGATTTGACACACGTTGAAGATAGGCAAACATGATTACATTCATTATAGACTCGGGCACGGGGAAGTTAAGTGGGGCTCTTGGCCACAAAGCCGTTTGTGGCATAGTTGGAAAGAAAATCCCCAGTAATACTTGGTTTACCGCTCTATCCAGTCACCAGTCCACATGTTCCCCTGAGGGCACTACATTTCAGTCCCTAAATTATTATTTCTCATTCTGTGTTCCTGATATTATCTTGATGTTCTTGGCATATCTTAATAACTCCCACAGGGCAGATAAACTGTTCTGATGGTCTCATACGAATAAAAGAAAGGTTCTTACCACGCACAGAGGAGATTCCTTGGAAACCCATTAACAGTTACAGTGATTCACTCAATTTTCCATGGATTTGTATTTGCTACAACATCAGCCTTGCTCATTGCCTATTAACAAATGTCACATCTGTTAAATCCCCAGTAAATGCTAATTTTCCCTCGATTACTGTCCTGTTTGACACGCGTTACTTCAAAGACACGTATTGTGGGATGCAGCGCAGTAATGTACCTGTTGGGTTCAGGGGACGTGTCCAGCTCTGGGGCAACCTCCACCCTCTCTACTTTTATCACAGAGACAAAATACTGACCCAAACATGTCCTTGTATTTCAGGTACCCCTGTTCCCCTTACCAACCCAATCCTTCTCAGCGTGGTCTCTTCTCCTCCCACCACCATAGCCTTTGTCTAGTCCCAGAGAAAGCCACCGAGGTCCTCAGCTGCTCTTTCTCACTCCTTGCTCCTACATCTGCCTCTTGCCACGGAGGCAGCAGAAACAGAAAACCTCCCCAAACTGAGCTGCTCTGCTGCTGACAGCAGTGATTCATCCAGCTCTTCTCAGCAACCGCGAGCTAACAGCATTTCTGAGATGAGACCTGAATTCACGATTATGAAAGAGCTGAACGCTATGGCTTACGCAGTTTTTAAACCTTCGTAGCTGTTACCGTCTCAAAGTACGCTCCAAGTCAAAAGGTTGTGTTTACATACGCAAATATATACGTACATATATATATTTGTGTGTATTTAAACAATGACACAAACATACTTTGAGGAATATAACTGCACAACCTAAGCCTTCAGCTAACAAAACGCAATGGGTATGAAGCGTGTGTGGTCGCACACAAGTGACAGTTTTTCTATGTTTACAGGGTTTTCTTGCAGTGTAATTCTTACCACCTCACCACGTCATACCAGCGACTTTCCACAGTATCAACAGTCCTGAGGACACTGGGAAAGCAGAAATTATTATTAAAGTATAACAAGACTGTATTGGATAAACACTTGTGGATTTATTTTACCAATGATGACACAAACCAAACATCTAGGTTTTAGGGCAGGTCAGCAAACGAGCAGAGAAGCCTCCGAGCTGTCAGGATGCCTTCAGACAAAGACATGAGAAAACTGATATTGTTTAAGTTTAGGCTTCCTACTAGCAGGGACTCTTCAAAGCTGGAGGTTCCTGAGTCAGAGGCCCCTGGAAAGGAGAAACAAAACCACCCCAGCAACGGCTCATACAGCCACAGCCGTGATGACCGACAGTAAAAATGAAAAAAAAAAAAGTCCAGAGGAGTAGACAAGGGGGCCCTTGGAATCACAACCAATAAAGCTAAATATTTTCTTTCACACAATTGCCAATTTTTGATGAAACAACTGAAAGAGAAGCTGCCCTAGGGTCTCGGTTCTGGATGTCAGTATTTTGGACATTTTAGCACTTTTTTCTCTGACTTAACGTACAGTATTGCAATTTATGGAAACAGATTTAGCAGTGTTTGATAAAAAAAGGACTGCGACTTTTGTTATTTCAAAAAAGTTGATTTAGAAGGCAGCAGCCCCAACTCCAACATGAGTTGATGACAGTTTAGTATATTTTTTTAATTGACTCAAACTATAATTAGGCAATTACAAGCAATCAAATGAGAGCTGTTTAAAAGCTACTGGCCACAGCTGTTAGCTACCTCACCTCAGCCAGAAATCAGCATCCCCTCAGCTGGGGGATTTAAACAAACTCATTTTATCACAGTGAAATGTAAGTGCTCACATCTTCAATTACTCAGCTGAGAAATCAGTAAATTCTGGGAGCAGGGAAGTAACTTCGTTACAGCTCCGCATGGATCTGGAAAGGGCGTCTCTGACTGTGCCCACCAATTCGAGCTGTTCTTTCTCCAAAGGTGACTGTCAGAGTTTCTAGTTCATATTGCTACTAATATTCCTCTCGGGACCGCTAAGATAGCATGCATGTGAAATGCTGTTCTTCTCTGAAAAATTATTTTAATTAAAATGATATTCAGGGGTCCCATATTCTTTGTTCCTCGCTAATTATCATAGCACGTTTGTTCAGATTCCAAGCTAACGGGTGCTTTTGTGAACTGCCAGCTCTCAAATTAAATATGGGATCTGAAACGCTGGATTTTTTTTTCGTCTCAAGTCATATTTCACTGCCACTCCATCTTCTGGGATTGCAGAGTCTCTGCAAGGAGAGCATCCTCCAACGTCTCTTTGCATAAAGCTCAGAGGTGAGCCCTGCCAAACGTCTCTGACAGCACAGCACGCGTTCCAGTCGTTGCCCTAGGTCCGTGGGTGCAACGGCAGCAAGAACATACTTTAGAGCTTAAAGTAAGCAAGAAGTAATCGCTATGAAACCATCACCAGTGAGCACAAAACACAGAAAGCAGAGCTGTTAAGCAGGAAAGTGTAATTTGGACACAGCCACCTTCGCAAGCAAGCGGAGCTTAAAGATGCAGTGAAAAAGCCCTTCCAGAGGAGTGGGTTTTGTACAGCAGTTCATCACGTGGCTTGCTTGTTCCATCAGCTCTCCTGCCAGGGTTTCCAAATTGACACTAATTTCACAAACATGGAAACCTAACACAAGTAGGAGTGGATTTCTAAAATGGCAGTCTTGGAAACCTGAATACCTACTGGGTCTTTCATACAAAGTTTTTGCTCAATACACTGGATTTTTTCAGGAGGACATTTGTGTTAGTCACTTCAACATATACACGCCATATTTGTGTGCTTCAGAAACGTAGGCTAACATGCTCAAGTTATACCTACCAAGCCTATCAGCCAGAGATCACAGTGAAACTCTGGAAACTGTTATTCAGAAGTTGGGAAGATTTAACTTAACCCACTAGAAACAGTCAGTGGGCACACAGATTTTTCCAGTCTTTCCCAAAAGACTGCCTTAATGAGTATTTAGCCAACAACGAACAGAGAATAAACCCAAAACGCTTCAGACCCTGCAAATAATGCTGCTGTTCTCCCTCCTCAGAGACTATGAACTACAGGAGCAAGTGCAGGGGTGCACAGAGCGTAAGCTGGGGTCGGACTGGATCCCGATGACATCCATGCGCAGTGCTCCCATGCATAGAAATGAAAGACCCTGCACAAAGCAAAAGGATATAAAGCAGATTTCTCAAAAAAGCAGAGTGTATCCATAGTTGTAAAAGATATTGTGTAAGTTTAAAGTTGACCATTTTGTTGCTCTTCCAAAAAAAAAAAAGTTACACTAATAAATACAGCTGTGACCCACTCCAGGAGCAGCCTCAGCAACTTGTTCCCCCATGAGGAGTCCAAATAAGGTTCCTGCCATTCCCTCCGTGGGCTCACAGATGGAGATGGCCCCCAAAGGAAAACTGCTACCCATAGGAGCCGCTGGATGAAGTGACCAGAGGGTGCAGGGACAAAGGACAAGTAGACAGGAGAGGACAGAATAAGGATGCTGAGGAGAAGGGGGTCACGGGAACCAGCACTTGCACTTTCACAGAGGACGTGACTCTCCAAGAAAAGCGATGGCTTTATCACTAGGAAATTAAAATAGTTCTTTGCTTTCTAAACGTTTCAGTTAGTGTATCAGTCTGACATTTCCATAGTGATAACACAGTCATAATTGCCTCAAAAACACCATGCACTCAATCCTTAGGAAAAAAAAAAACCCACAACTTATTGAAGGCACAGATACAGTGCACAGACACACAAGTGCTTCAAATTATAATTGGAAAGACACTGCCTGAGGTCTGACCTGTGCATGCAGTTTCTGGAGGGATGTGACTATTTCTAGAAGTTAGAGGTTACTGCATTTATGCCAGGTGTGTCAAAACACCCTTTCTAAATTGGTTTAGTCTGGTAAAACCAGGTCATTAAGGCATAGGGCAGGGAGTGGATTTCAGGAGGACTCTGTGGATGGGGCTGCTCTGGAGTGAGAGGTCACCCCTCCGCAGAGGTCCGGCACAGCCCTTCCTTCAGGCCCGCTTGCTTGGCCAACGACCTCCCAACTCATGCCCAAATGATTCAAGCTAACTTCAGCCCCGGCTTTTGGCTAACCTGGCTCTACAAGCAAATCTGAGGAAACACAGGGGCAGGTGGATATGTAGAAAGGAACTTTTTGGGGGAGGGGGGTGGTTTGTTTTTGTTTGTTTGTTTGTTGTTTTTTAAATTAAGAATATCCCGTTGTGCCACCAGGAAAACGTCTTTGGCTAATCCAGATGATTTTTCATAAAAATGGGCTAGGAAATAATCACAAAGACTGCTCTCCCAGCAGAGCTGCTGCAGGGGTGGTATTCTTCCAGCAGGCCTTGTGGGTAGTAACATCTTCAGCTGTCCAACTTCAGAGTGCTTAGTTTTAAAACTACACCATTACTTTGGCCTAGATTTTTTCAGTGCAATCCTATGTTGCACCATAAAACATATTTTTACAAATATAAATCAACCACTTGACCAAAGGAAAATAACAAATATTGCCAAATGCTCCAAAGCTGCTGA
>NW_009620124.1:0-9820 GCF_000690535.1 Cariama cristata
AATAGAAAGCAACAATGTGCTTGGAGGCCTAACATGATCCAAGCAACCACTTGATCCAGGTGAAGTTAGCGCGAGTTTCCATCCATCAGGCTGGCAGCACTGAGCTCTAACAGCACACCAGCCAGCCCAAGGGAGAAGAGAATCAGAAAGCCAAGCAGCACTTCATGGGAGACATTTTGAATATCCCCCCAAAATGACCTCTGCTAACAAGGGTAAGACTAGCTGGAGACCAGGGACGCAATAATGTTGCCCCAGCAGCTTCTGTACTCGCCCCAACTACGATAACTCCTTAGGTTGACTGTGCCCTGCATGGACAGCAGGTCAGGTCTGCCTGCCTGCATCCCAGGACGGAGCATGCCAAAGGCATCAAAATTATTCCAGGCACTGGAAAAATTAATAAATTCAGATCTGTTTAATTTGTCCTCTAGAGCTGCAAAAGAAAGTCTTAAAAAAAGGAAGATGAGACTGCGATGGGGGAAAGGCAGATGAATACCGGGGCCTCACTGACCACATCGGATCCCACCAACCCTCTTCTGTTGGCCCTGCATCTCATGCGTAGCTGATCATCAGCCTGGGAGGCATCCACTGCGCTGCCGTCGACCAAGGGCTACCCAGCCAACTTGGTCATAGCAAGCACGAGGGTGTTAGGTTTTTCTAATGTACAACTTTTCCTCTGATTCATGCTGACATGGGGTAGCTCACTTGAAAAGGAGACCAGATAGCTCTGCTCCAGAGGTGAATCTGCGAGTCTGCTATCTGACAAAGCTCATTTATCAAAGCTTGGCAACAAGCCGGGCAGTAAATTGTACCCAAGAAACTATTACTGAGGAATAATGATAGGCTGTCTTGATGGAGCCAGACTTTGAATTTCCCAGGGTGACCCAGCGCAGACCCACCATGCCCTGCCAGGCCAACAGCCCACTCCAGAGGAGCATGATTTGCATCGCGTCCTCATTCTTTCAGTTAGCATTTGGTGTGGGTCCAAGGGGCAGCCCAGTGCATCACTGAACAGGAGACCTGCCAGGACCAAAAGGCTCTGCTGGGCCAAATTCACTCAGGTTTCGAGGTCAGCTTCTGCCTACACCAATCCAGGCTGCATCCCAGAGACAAAAATCTCTTGGAGCCACTCTAAAATAGCCCCCCTCTTTGAAGACCAAGATCTAACTTCTGATAACATCCCTGCTACCTGCTTATCCTTGAATGCTCCAGAAAATGATGCAATAGCTGTAGGCAGAGAGACAAAGACGGTGGCTAGTTTTGTCCCTGTAGGAGCTTGCACTATTGGACATCTGAGCGCTTGAGTGGTAGGTAAGGGTTGGGATCAATCACTTAATCAAGAAGTCCAACGCTGAGATCGTTAGCTTCTCCCAGGACAGACTTCCATTGTGAAGAAGAGCTGTCAAAATTTGGGTATAATGGACACCAGCGCGCATCTGAGAGATGGCTGGCTGCCCTAAGGGATGACTGAGGAGCCACCACACTCAGTTCTCTTAAAACTACTTAAAGCTAGTTAATTAAAGTAATCCAATCATTCTGGCCTTGCACGAGTGAAAGAGGAAGCAGAACTCTAGTATTAAAGCTGCAGCTGTACTTTGCCAAGCGCCAGCGAGAGACCATTCACACCTTGTCAGGCTGACCCATCACTCCTCGTAGAGGTTGCAAGTGAAGGGGAAATAAAACCTCACCCGACATCAGTTGTGCACAGAGCCTTGTCCCAGGTGTTTTAGCATGGTAGAGTCACCATCCCTGGAGGCGTTAAAGAAAAGACTGGACATGGCACTTAGTGCCATGGTGGTGTTAGAGCAAAGGTTGGACTTGATGATCCCAGAGGTCTTTTCCAACCAAACTGATTCTGTGATTTTTGAGGTGGGGGACACTGCATTCTTCATTTCAAAGTCACTCTTTATCCACACCAACTACCAGTGGTAGAAAACAGCCCAAAAGCACCTTCAGCCCCAGGAGGTGGTGGAGATCAGAGCGAGAGGCTGGTTAGATGCACTCCCACCAACCACCAGCCTCCTCCTGGCACCTCAGCACCAGCATCTCCTTGGCAAAAGCATGGGGACCACTTTGGTTTAGCCTCTGCCCCAGAGCACCATCAAGGGGATGTTTTATGGAATCAAGAGACAGAGTCTGTAAAGTCAGTTAAAAAAAAGTTAAAGTGTGGCACTCACTGTCACTGACAATGGAGCCTAATTTGTCACGCTTGGTTCAACTAGTAGCAGACTGCTGAGTGAGTTAACGAAACTTGTGCCCATTTGTGTCCCCGGTCCACAGCTCACCCCTCCAGATCCCATCTGCCCTCCCCGCTGGGCTGGGGACACCAGTGCCACCACTCTGCACATTGGGGTTCTCCAGCCAGGACACGGCCATGGCTTTGCCTGGTGGCGGCGGGTACACACATTTATAACCAAACTCCTTTGGGAAAAGCACTCAGCTGAGTCACTCTTGCTTGTAGGAGCATAATTGCCTTCAACTCTTCCACACTTCTTTAATACAGTTGGCCAACGGATGCAGCACAATACCATGAGGGTAGTTTCCTTACACGAGCAGAATAACAATTCATTCAATTACTGAAACACAGAAATTTTGAAAGGGCATGAACTCAGATAAGATACCTGACATAATAAAAACCAAACTCTTCCCTGTGGCCAGGTTTGAGGCCCCTTTTCCAAAGTCTCCTCCAAACCTCTGCTCCCCTTTTTAAAAGCCACATGTCCTGGACCTAATCCTGCTGGACCTAAGCCTTTGTGACGCTGGGAGGGACCCAGCCTTCCACCTTCCTCAGGTTTTGGTACAACTGGACTGGACGTTCCTGGCCATGACCCCTGTTCATGACTGATGCCGTGTGTTTCCAGGCATGGCTGGCTACAATCAATGGTTTCCTCCACTTCTGGCAAGACCAAACTGGGTGGAAATCAGCAAACTGGTACTGCTGTGTTAAACACAGCCTTTAAAACCCAAACCAATTAATTTAAGTCTAAAGGTGAGCTTTTGGAAAACCCTGAGGCTCTGGTGGGACAGCTCTGGAAAGAGTTAAGCCTGTGAATCCTACTTTCAAAAGATCTGCTCATCTTGGAAGAGACCACATATTCAGGGCCAGTGCTGCCCATACCCTGGAAAGTTAATTTAACACTCATTTCGAAACAGCTTTGCGGATCTCATTTGAAGGGCACAGCACTGTCTGCCTGTGTCTCTCTACGAGCAAACACTGAGGGGTTGGCTAATTATTCAGATACTTTGTGGAAAAAAAAAATAATGTAATTTACAGTAGATTTAAAAACCACCCTCTTGCCAATTTAAGTCTTCTCCGACTTCAGTGACAGCAGTTGGAGAGAGCTAGGAACAATGCTGACAGGCTCTGCAAAGCCTTCCCTCCCCACAGCCGGCACAATTTCCTCAGATAACAACAAAATCACCCATCAGCCAGAACACGAAACAGAACCACAAAAGCAGCATCCCTTCATCGGCACTGTTTTTAAGTTTATCTCCATGTTTTGCTGTCTCTCCATATGGCTGTTTCCTTAATGAAGGGAATGTAGTCAAAAGCTTGAGATAATAAGCAGTGAAATTAGTAAATGAAACAAATCCTGCACTAATGAGGAGAGAAGCGAGTATGGGAATGGGAACCGCGTGTTCTCCCCTTACACCGCGTTTGATCAAGAACCTTCATACACTGCTTGCAAATCATCTGACTTTTCTCCAGTGAATCCCAGGGAGAAAATAAACAGTTACAGCTTTTTTTTTTTGGTGTGTGTTTATTTAAACAAAACTTGGTTTCTTCTGCAATATCAGCTCCAGTTGAATCTGAAGGGGATTCACTCGCCAGGCACTCTCCCGAAGGCGACAACACACCTGGCTGTAGGACCACCACTGGAAACCCAGCAGTGCACAGAGCTCTGGATTAGGGAGGTCAAGGATCAGGTTAAAAGGAGACAGGACCCCACATTAGGACTGTCACGAGAAGAAGAAATCCCAGGAAAGGTTCTCTCTCTCCTCCCTTATTACAAGGCACCAGGAAACCACTGTTTGCCTCCCTGCAGTAGCCCATAACAGACCCAGCGTGGTTGTTACACAGGCAGAAGAAAGCTGCCACCAATTAACAAAAATTAAACCCTAGGTTTGTCTTTTCTCTCCTGATCACACAGGTGTGCTATGCAGCTGCCTTCTGTGATGCCAAGAGATGTCATCCATAGCAGTCAAATGAAATCAGAAAACAGAGTGACAAAGAACAAGTAGGAAATGATCAGAGAACGACGCTTTTTCCTCTCTGCCTTTCTGCAGGGAGAGCAAACCCTTCCGTTAATCAATAACAACTCTTTTGCACTTGTCAATATGGCAAAAATCAGATGCTTAGGGAGACAGGAAAAGATGACAGTGGCACAGCAAGGAGGAGAAACAGCCACCTTTTTCAGCAGGTCACATCAGCCCCCAGTTAAACTGCAACAGCTCCTTCATGTTGACCTATTCCTCCAGTCATTTTTACCCAAGAAAGAGACCAACTCTCCCCTTTACCGGATCCAGAGGATTCTCAAAACAGGCTGGGGCTGCCTGGTAGCCGGGAAAGCAATTTGACAAGGAAAAGCACATCAGACAGACACAGGATTCAGTGGATGAGCATGGGATGATGCACTGGTCCCAAGGATCACAGATCTGTAGATAGCCTGGCAAGCAGGGGTAAGCCAAGGGAGGACTAAGGTATGAAGTCCTTACACTCATCTTCAAACCCTAAAAGCCCCATCTCAACAGACAGCTTTGGAGGTTTTTTTAGTTATTTCCTTCTGGTGGCATAGATGCTCAGCGCTGCTCCTCACGACCCATAGAAGAGACTCAACTCATCCAACAGAGAGAAGAGGAGAGGTGTACAGGGAAGCCTGTGCACGAGGGGTACTCCAGGTTATTCCTTGAGATATCCCAAAGTGAAGTTAGCCACAAAAGAGCATCTCGGCTTGCTCAGATAATGCTCTTTTCTCCCGTAAAGCAAGAAGAAAACTTGACATGACAGGAACAGCAATTTGCACGTAATGGTTAAGAATACCACGAAAGCGGCAGCATGGCCATCTGCATTACAGCATTTTCCTTTTCCGTTTCGAACGAGACACCAGCCTTTTACTTGCCCTGTTGCTGCCCCTTAATTTAATCTCATTCAGTTTGTTGAGCTGCCAGTCAGCATGCTGTAACATTGCTGATCTGCTGTGAAAACTGAACACTGCTGTGAAAATTTCAATCAATGGCTCTTTCTTTTGCGTTGGGACCATGATCTATAAGCTTAACTGCAAGGAGCCATGGTTTTGAGATTAGCCATCAAATGGGAGACAAGGAAATCACGGCTCACCGTCCTGCAGCAATCTTCAAGCAGAAAAACAAAGCAGCAGCTTTGGCATCTTAGAGAATACAAGACTTGGGTTCAGGGCCACAAGTGAACGAAGGATGCCCAAATCACCCACCAGCTAGGTTACGGGACAGCCAGAGCCAGTTCTTCTCAGATGTACATGTGCGGTTCACTCTGACACATTGACATGTCAAATTTTATCTCCAAAGTTATTCAGTCCTCCTTTCTTTCCATCAATAAACTACGAGGCAGCCTAAAGGCAGGAGCAAAGGGCAAAAAAACTTCAACTGAAGCAGCAAACCAGCACCAAAAATCAGCAGCTGCGGAGGGCAAGGGAGGGCAACGCTCGAGCACATCTCGCCTGCCGCAGTGCGGCTCCCACGAGGCAGGCTCAGCATCAGTCTTGAGAGTCTGTCTGAAGAGCCCTTGTTGAACACCTGACGGAGCAGGCTCCCAGGACCTTCCTCCTTGAACATCTCCATGATATCAGCAGCTGTCCTGAGAAGCTGAGATGCTCACCATGGTGTAAACTCAGCCCTGGGGAGTCAGCAGTGGGGACCACAGAGCAGCAGAGCCCAGCTTTACTGCAGGGAAAGAAACCAACCCTGAACCATCTCGTATTATTGTTCTATCTATTGATCAGCCATGATATTTGCAGAGATTACGGTGAAGCAGGAGAGGATTTATTGCCCAGTCCCTGAAGCAATGGAGAAGCAAGGCAAATACACCCTGCAAGCTGCCCAGGGGAGGGAGGGCAGGCACTACACCGGGACAGCAGTACGTAAACATCTCTGTGGGTCACTGCCTCGTATAAGCACGCAAACCCCATCAGTTATACACCAGTACCGCTCATCTGAGGTGCCTTGCTCTCGGCAGAGATGGAAAGCAGATTTTCATTGTGGAGTCAAAGAAAGCTGCCCTGGGAAACCCCCACTTTGAGGTTCCATTTATCCCCCCAAACAGTTGGAAAAGCAGCAAGAGGGAAATTCAGCCCCTTCCTCCTTGGCCCAGGAGGCTGAGCCTGTACTCTCACACGCTCCCTGATGCGGACACAACCAAGTCCACAGTGCCAGGTCTGGGTTAACCAGCTCCAGAAATTCAACCCACCTAGCATGGAGAAGAACAAACCTCCCCCGAATCCTCTTTCCAAGCCTCTCACAGATCCCCCCCCTTTCCAGTGGGGAGCACATCCCACCCAGCCTCAGCATCAGCCCTGCTCCCTGTGCCAAGGGAGCAATTCAATCTCCTTCTGCTAGGCAGCCTCCATGAATTAGTCTTTTCCAGCAGTTAGACTCCAGAAATGCTCTCCAACGCTACAGACTCCACAGATTCCATAGGTACCCAACCCTCACAAGTATATTTTTGTGCAATAACCCAGCTGGCTTTCACCCCCAGTAGGTGTGAAACTCTTCTCACCACGAGCAGTTTGAGGACAGACCTCATCCCCTAGTCTCTATTATTAATAGCAGTTTGACACAAGGCAAACGCAGATGTAACAAGGGAAATCCAAGGGAAAACAAGATGTAACCGTAGGGAAATCCACACCCTTTCAGGAGCAAAGGGCCACTGGGTTCTTTTCATCTCAGAGCTCCAAAAACATGACACTCACAGCTAAATACCTTCCACAAAATAAAGGGAGAACTTGTGAAAATGATACAGACTGATTTCTACTCAAACATCCACGGAAATTCTCTGTTTTCCTGAGGGGTGCCCCAGCTAAAACTGCTCTCAGAGCCAGGCTCCTCTTGCTGCACTGTGATGGAATATCTTGCTTTCTCTCTCTGATAGCGATATGGAAATGTTGCATATAAAAATCAAGTCATAAGACACTACAAGACCAGTCATTTTCATTGGAAAAGAGCCCCACAGATACTTACCATCTCTGCCCAGAAGGATGCAGGGATGACACTCTGATTGGAGAGGTATAGAGTTTGGGAAGCATCTTGTAGAACTTGGATCCTGCCGAAATTTATCTTACTCGGATGCACGTAGACAACCGGTCCTTCTCCAGTGCTCAGTAAATGGATTTTCTGCTCCATAAAGCAGGTAGGAAAGATGGAAAAAAAAACAGGCAAATTTTAAAAAGACTAGACAGCTCTAAGGGTACTGCTAAACTGGGGGATGATTATGGTTGTTTGAAGTGTTCAGTGTTGTAAGACTGAAACAGAAGGCCTGGAGCAAGTGTGGGATCTGCAGTGATCCCATCTGAAAGCCACAAGCTCCAATTATCAGGGGATAATGAAATCCTGTTTCCCATGCTTGCTTTTTCACACCGTCAGTTCTCCTTCCTCTACCTTGTGCCTGCTCCCACTTCTTTTACTGTTCACTCTGACCCCAAACCACCCTCC
The DNA here is from genome assembly GCF_000690535.1 of Cariama cristata. Lineage (NCBI taxonomy): Eukaryota > Metazoa > Chordata > Aves > Cariamiformes > Cariamidae > Cariama > Cariama cristata. The sequence continues at coordinate 7,681 of NW_009620124.1, forward strand.
CTGACTTCTGCTGCTGCTCAACCACACTTGGACAATAATTTCTTTAACATTCCCCAAACCACACCTGTGAAAACCAGCACAAGTCAGAAGCAAAGCAGGCTCTTCAGAGTAGAGATCATGCAAGTTAGTGTTTATATGTATTCCTGCTATTAAATGAATAATGGGTATTAATTATTAGTGACATTGTTCAAGCAGTATATTTTTCTTTTGACAGTCTGAAGCCCAAAAGTTTTGCTCTTGCAGAACTGGAGCAGAGTACCGGAGGAGGAATGCGGACCCCTTTCCTAAACCACCTTCTCACACCATTAAAAACAAGGAGATTTTATCCAGTTTTGCTGGATTTCACCGGTTCCAAACACCTTGACTCCTAAACGGGATCTGAACGCATAAAACTCCCAACACTGACAAAATGCTGTATGATTCACTGGAGGGCACCGAGTATGATTTAACCACAAAAAGAAACCAACATCTATGATGCAAAACCTTTAATGATGTCTGACTTGAGGAAATGGCATTGACAGCTGTCAGAATCACTAGTCCAACTCAGCCAGAAGGAACAGCATCCAGAAATGCTCCTCCCTTGACAGGACACTACTGCCTGCAAGTAAGAGCCAAAAATCACGTACCAAGGCTGGTACCTCAAAAAGAAGGAACTGAAACCATGCACGATGATGGATTGTTTTAATCCCTCTGGGAGAAGGGAGGCAGAGAGACCTGCAGTCCAGGTGATGCTGCCCAAAGCTCCCAGGAAGGAGGAGCTGGAGGGAAGAGCTGTGCCTCACCAGCCAGCTTTGCCTCCAAGTGACAGCAGGGCAGAAGCAGCAAAGGCAGGGCAGAACCCTTCGGAGACGAGCAGAATAACATCTGGAGGATGCCCAGGCTAGCTAGCTTCAATTAGAGTGCGTACGAACACGATATATCCTCATCAAGGAAAGGGCTTATAAAAAACCCCACACCCTTCATCTATAATCTTCTTAAAAAGGACAAGAAAAAAGGCAATGTGACACACAGAGAGAGGGACTAAAAGGAGATGGCAACTTTGCCATCAGTAATATTGCCACATACTCACACCCCCCACACCCCCAGCAGCGCTGCTGGCTTTGTCGATGGGTATGGAATGTCCCATTTGATCATTCAGGAATGAAAAGCATCTGTCCCTGGCAGACAGCCACGGTTTGAGCGCCTGCTTATTCTGATAGCAACCAGCTGCCAAATCCCCTGCCCGTGGCACACGAGGCTGCCTTGCCACCAGTAATGCCAGGGTTGGGTTTTATCAGCTCCTTAATGCAGGAGATGACAAACACTAAAATTGAAGCTGGCACGCAGTCACCTGCAAACAAAATCCCAGGCAACAGACCCATGGAGGGACTCTACAAAACCTGGATGAACAATCAGTACCACATTTCACCTAAACCAGACTTGGTATCAATACTAGACGGCATAACTTAAGACAAGAGCAAACTTACATTTTGTTTTATTGCAATACACAACAGCGATTCCCCTGAGGTCAGATCTCCATCATATGATCATAGGATTTGCCACCGATGCAGGATGTATAACATCATGAACATCCAAAGATTGCTCCCAAATCAAAGGTGCCAGGAGTGAATATTATACATCCTGCATCGGTGGCAAATCTAGACGGCTAACTGTTCTGCTAGCCCAGAAAGCTTTGGATGTGTCAGAGTTACCAAGTAAGCTACTACTGAAACTGCACTCAAGCTATAAGGTAGACCTATAGAAAATGCAAAGAATCTAGCCTAGAAGCTCACATCCATGCAGTCAATATAGCCAGCCAGGTTTCCACCAGCAGCAACCTGGCATAAATGCTGCACATTTAAAATCAACTTAATGAGCACAGAGTCCCTCAATCCCACGCTCAATCCCAAGAAACAAAAAGTCGTTTCTTCAGGGACAGCTAGGATTCTCCAGCTGAAATGCTCGCCCTTTCGGAAAAAAAAATGACGGATTCACCTCCAAATAGAAAAGATTAAGGTAAGGTAAACTTTGAAAGTAGAAATTGTTAGGGTAAAGGCTTCGCAAGAAATCTGTAGTTAAAAACCAAGCTGACAGTTAAGCTGCTGGTTATTCTAGTGGGGAGAAACCCTCCTCTTTAAGGGAAGCATGCTTATATTTATGA
>NW_009620124.1:10048-17305 GCF_000690535.1 Cariama cristata
CGGTTACAGAAGGTTCCCAAGAATCCTCTGACATCCTCTTTCGTGCTCAGAGAGATGACATTTTAAAATAGCTGCTTCAAAAGTTAATATTAATTAAAATTTAATTAACTAAATTTGTTCTTAATTTCAACTAGATGAAGCCAGGACACTACATACAACGTTCTTTTGCCTACATTTTGTTGTCATTGCTGCTGTTGTGTATGCCTGAATGCAAACATCTTTCAGGAGGCTTTAGTCCAGGAATGCTTTGCCTCATCCATTTCCAAGCTCGGTAGAAATAAAAAAAGTCTCTGTGCTCCAGATGCAAGTGGTGTGGAGACTCACGTGTCTTTGGCTGGGGCTTTTGGCACAGAGATATGATGGATCTCTCTCAGATGTGATGGACCTGACTTTCAGAAAAGCTTAAATCCAGCTTTGCACAAAACACCATTTCAGCATGGTTTCTTACACAGCAGCATTCAGGGAGGTCCCTGTGTGCTCCTGAACAAAAGTTCTAGTTCATCTAATAACACAGAGGAGTACAAGACCCAGGGATTGTTCTGGGTTTCAGCTCAGGCTGGTTATCCCATCTCCCATATCTATCATTAAATGCTGTGTCAGACACTGAGGTTACCACCTAAGATGATACCATCCTTCCTCTTCTCTAGGCATTAGCTGTCACCTATGTCATGAACCCCTTCTTTCCTTCTCCACACCAGCCATACATTACAAGTTCTTGTTTTCCCTGGAAGAATCCCTGTGCACTTTACACCCCACCAAGCTGAGTCACACCAAGGCACACATCTCCCCAAGCACTCACCAGTGGGGATCCTTCGTTTCCAAACACGGTGATCTCAGCAACAGTGTCCTGCTCTCCCAGCACCTGGGCTTCCAGTGTAAATGGGACCTCCACCGAGCTGCAAGGCTGGATAATCCCATACGGCATGGGGCTGGAGTACCACACAGCAGCATCCTCCTTGTGTTTCTGTAAGGAACAGGATCAAACGCAACTTCAGAGTGACCTTTGAGGAAACTTTAAGCTCCTTAACATCTACCACAATGGCAATTCACACGCATTTTTAAAAATCCCTAGGAGAAAGCGGAAAGGCACAAACCAAGATGCAAGACGTATGGGCTTAGCATCCTGAGGGGGTCCAAAAGCTGCTGCATCCACAAACACCCACTCCTGTGCTGGCAGCCTCCCTGCAGCAGCTTTTCACAACCCTCTAAGTGGTCCTGCATGAAAGCACCCCAAAGACTAAAATATAAACTGCTTCCTAAAGAGTTTAAACTGCTTCCCAACATTTATATTCAGGTACTTTCCTACTTCACTGCTTCCTTAAGCTTATATCCAGGGAGGTTCCTGTTCTCAGCAAACCTTTAGGTTTGAATATAAACCAGCAAGGTCTTATCAAAACCCCTTTTCCCCAAATAAACCCCTCAACAACATTTGAGGGCAGGAGGCAGTTGCAATGCCACACCTGAGGAAGAACCTTGTAGCAGCCTGTTCACAAGGGTCAGCGTCTGCTGATAAGGGAATTTTAGAAAGCACCGTCCAAATGTCATGATAGGGTTGAGCACTCGCAGCGGAGGAACGATGCATCTAGGCAAAGAGATGACCAAAATGGAATTAGAAATACTGAGAGAACATAGAATTTGTTTACTCCTCAAATAGCGTGAAATGGAGCATAACACATTTGTCACCGTCAAATAGACATTTAATACCCCTACAGCGATAAATCGCCTTTAACTTCTTTTTACTCCACGACCTCTTGTAAAGGAGGGGCAAACCCTGAGACTCAGCATTGCAGAGGTTGCCGAGTGCCCAGGCAGAGCATGGTGCCCCGTCCCAGAGCTCTCTGATCAGCATTACCCCTCCTTTGGCCCAGGAGGCGTGCAAGGACCCTCCTTGCTCTGCGGGAGCCTTCTCACTGAGGACCAGTGCTCACCAAGGTTCAAGGAAGACAAAGCTCCAGTCTCTCAGTAAAATCAACTCCCTCCTCTCCCATACTGCTGTTGTCCTGCCTGAAAACTCAACTGTTTGCCCCAGTGATGGAGGGCACAAGCCACCACCTGCCTTACGCAGCGGGTGATCACCCTCTCCCAGTTCCTATAGCTACCTTGGGTCCTTCATCCCCATGAGTTGCGCTTGTTTTACAAAATTGCAGCCCAGGCACTGACTGGGAGAGGGAACAGCACCAGTGAACTGCACTCCTCTTGGAATTAAATCCACTGCAGCACAACAGGATTGAATCTGCCTGCAGCAAGAACAACTTTTGGCTTAAGTCTGAGAACGTTAATGCTCGAAAGAACCAGAGGGAAGCAGAGAAACCTGAGCTCACCTTCCACATCAAGGACTATTTTCCCCTTCATATCGCCTTTATTTTTCCCTCACCAGTCCTGCTGTAAGCCCCTTTCCCATTTGCACAGGGCTTTATTAACTGAACCAGCCCCCAGCTTTCAGCAGGCTGCTCATCATGTCCCAAACTAATCTCGCACTTCGGTCACAACCCAGCACAAGTCTACCGCTTGCAGGAAGAAGGAGAGGCGGTCTTTTGGAAATTTATTACACCTCAAGCACCAAAAAACAGGCCAATAATATAATTACTGTTCCCTTTGGAAAAAGGCTCAGGACCATGCCTGGCTGTTGAGCATAGGTGCTTCTCAACATGGGCTGCTATCAAAGCGCTGCTGCTCTCATATCTGGCCGGGCAGAACTAGCCCATTAAGCAACACTTCTCATTTGGAGCTGGAGCCAGCAAACCATACGCAAGGCAGCGTACTGGTGGTGGATACACGAGGGAAAACGATCAGCTGCAAGGAAAGTTGCCGGTACCTGGCTGTGAGGAGCAACGCCGACACCTCCTTCCCAATACCATCCACATCCACCACCAGTGCCAGTTCATATTTCTTCACGGTGTTGGAACACAGGGTGACCTGGTAGAAGAGAAGAACGCCAAATACTTCATCACTCCCAAAAAGCCATTGTCCATGCATGGTGTCCTCCGGTTTTCATTCCATGGTAAGGAAAGGGGGGATCTTGCCTTAATTCTTCTGCTGCTCCATGTGCAGAGCAGAGCCTCTGGGAGTAACAAAAGTCTTCTGACAATATTTGATTTGTTAAATACATCTTGCAGATATTGGGGCATATGGAAGCTAAATTAAAGCACGATTAGACTAATGCTCTACTCACCGCTGTATTAAAATTAAGGGACCAATTTTTAATCTCAACTACAGTAGCATAAAGCCAGAGGAAATCTGTTGACTTTAACAGAATGAGTTCAGCTTTACAGTGGGAAGTTGAGGACAAAACGTGGCCCAGTAGATGCTGTGCAGTTCACAGCTGCCAGAGCTTTTTCAGTCCCCATTGGAGATCACTGCAGTGAATACAACTCGTTCTGTTCAACAGGAGAGGAGAAATAAGACCAGGAAGAAAAGCAAACCGCTTTGTACAACGACATGTCTCTTTTTAACAGCCACTTTCCATCCTCATTCTTCCTCTGCCCACTTTAAATCAAAGAAATCACTTTAAGCAGCTCTCAAAAACACATGAATGGCTTCTGTACTTGACCATACAGTACGTGATCTTCAGCTTGTGATTTTGGAAACAAAACGGCAGACTCTTCGCATACCTGGATATCCATGAATCCCTGGGAGCGGATGGTTCCTTCGCAGGGCTTTACAGTAAATTCAGTTGGTCTGATGTAACCTGGGGCTCTCTTTCTCCAGGATGGGTGAATGTTGTTTGACACCTCAACAAAACCGGTAACGCTGGGCTCTCCTGTGCCATCCCCAGGAATACGAAGGTTGAAGGTCATGGGCACCAAGGAGGTGTTAGTGAGGCGACAAGACAAGGTGCAAGGAAAGCCTAGGAAAATGACACAAATAGGAATTTATACACCAATTATCCCAAGTGTTATTTGAATACAGGCACAGCAGGTAGTTTCTCCATGCCCACTTCCAGCAATTACTCCAGCAGGGCAGCAAGAGGTCCATAAAAAAAAAAAGGACAAACAGACTTCACAATCCCAAACGAGACTGAAGTCACCTGACACAGACAACAGTCAGCAGCACAGCTAAAAAAGCAAAAATACAATAGCTGCCTTCAGCTGAAAAGGCCTTATTAATGAAATCAGATTAAGTAGGACAAATCTCCTACTACAGAGCCATATTTCTGCCTGGTGCATTTCTTGTTGTTTTACTTATTCAAAAGGAAACAAAGAAGTGGCAGAGTGGTGATGTAGGGAGGGGAGGAAGCAGCTCAGGGAAGGTAATGAGTTTTCTTAAAAAGTCCATGAACAGCATGAAAACACAGAGGCAGCCTGGGCACAGAATGATAATGGCCCTTCAATCAATCCACAATTGATTTCACATTTAAACTTCAGATCATCTCAGTAAAAAGCCTTTTGTGAGACTGAAATGCGGAACCAGAATCTGCATTTCAATGGAGATGCTCCTGATGCTCAGCCAGCGGCTTTGTCAGCAGAGCTGGGCTGTTGGTGGGGAAGAAGGAGCCCAGGCATATTACCTGGTAGGTGATAACGAGGCACCCTCACAGCACTAATTAACATCTCACACTAATGATCAGGTGGGTAAATTGTGTTCATGTCTTGCAACAGGAACATTTACCTAGAGCAGCTACAGGCTAGGATGTGGCTTAAACTGCCTTCTCCTGCAGTCCCATCGCCTGGGCCCTTCTGGGACAAGGACTTTCAGAGTCATTCAGCTGCCAAGGATTGAGAGATTGGGGCTGAACAGACTATGGGGGACACCAGAAAAAACTGACTTTCTATTCCTTTGGTCCTATTTGATCTCACGATGGCAAAATACTGCGTAAGCAACCAGCAGCCCTGGTTTTAACACCCTGAAGGCTGCTCTGGAGGAACACAAGTAACAGATGCTATTATGTTCAAGTGCTCCATTTTTGTAACGCAAAGATCTCTCAAGCTGTGGTCTAAGCCCAGGGCTCACTCACCAAAGGAGACATCACCAAAGTGGAGGGAAGGTACGCTGAAATGAAAAGTTGGTCCAATGACACAGCCCCTGTGAGGACAAAGACAGGCAGAGCAGACATTAGCTTGGTCATAGAGAATTGCAAAGCATTCAGCTTTCATCACCGCTCAGATAGCTAAAAGCTGGGCTCAGAACCACAGTGGGTTTCAAATCAACCCGGCACCCTTGTGCTCAGCACACATGGGCAGGATGCAGCCAAAGCAAAGCCGTCAGGGGGTATGGCCCCAAGTTGCTGCTGGTCCGATGAACGACCCTGAACAAGTGATGGCTCTGCGCCTCAGTTTCCCCATCTGTAATGAGATGGACACAGAGGTGGCCACACAAAAGTTGACTCATTGTTACTAGCCTTTCCAGCCACAGGTTCCTTGTTTTGGTATTTCTTAGCTGGAACTGGTGTTTCCATGGAGTATATGAACATCTTTCTCAGAAGATCTTGATCCACACAATCATTATGCACACAGGTTTTTGAGGCATGAATCCAGGGGAGCACCAAACATCCATTGAGAAGGGCAGAAACAGTTCTACCCAGCGGACAGTTGAATCTTGGAGGAAAGTGTCAGCTTTTCACCAGTGCGCTAGTTGACGCATCCAAGAGCAACACATCTTAAATCACTGAACACGGGTGTCCTGAACCCACCACACCACCTTGCCTGTCCTTAAATTCAGCAGATGGGCTCCAAACTCCCAAACTCACCAACATCCACTAAAATCAGCACTTGAAGCTGCACAACATTCATTAATTTATTTCACAGTTGGTGCCAATGCCAGCTCTGACTCTTAGTCTCTTAGTCAAAAATCAAGGAACACAGTAAACAGTGCCTTTAGTTTTATTCACAGGACTGCCATTGGGTCTGTTCTACACATGAACGGACCGCCAGCATCCCGCAGAAGGGACCTGCCTTCATCTGCAGTGTGCCATTTCCAGCATCCCTTTCTAAACACCAAAGAAACAAGCATTCGGGACCTCGTAAGGTTTTTTTCCAAGTAATGAATAGTCACCTATGGTCTGGGCATCTTCTGATTGCATAGGCAAAAAGCACCCAAAAATTGACTTTCAGGAGTTTCCATCCAACGCTAATTCTTGATTCTTGGAGTTGAATCACTTCCTGAGAGTAAAGGCAGGTAGCAAATCCCTGCTGACAAAGAAGTTCCCTCTCCAAGGACCTCACATCATCAGACTTCACCTCCCAAGCCCTAACAGCTTACTTTGGATGGAGCAAAGGGAGCAGATATGCTTTGTATTCACAGCACTTGCCAGGAGACGATGGAAAACTACCTCCAAAGCAACCACCACTGGGATCACGCCGGGAAGCTGCCAAGGATGAGCCTTGCCAGACAAGCGGGGAAGCGACTGCCATTTCTGCTGAGCTCAAGGAAGTTAAACCTGAATGACTGCCCAGAAGGCTCAGGCAAGGAGCCAAGCCAGCGCTCCGTGCACCACAGCTGATAACAGTACAGCTTGCAAAAAAATGGGGGGAAAAGGCAGTGGTTTTGGCAACAACTGTGTTTTACAGTAGCATTAAGTAATGCATTTGTGAAAGGAGATCAGGGTCCTTGCAGAGAAGGAAGGACAACACAAGATGGACAAGGAACTATTTGAACACTCATCCCAGTTCTTTCCTTTGCAGCCCAGTGTCCCACCAGCCAGCTCACCACTGGGAGTTTTTCTCCATGAAGGACTAAATCCAGCCCTCAAAATCTCTCAAAGAGGAAGGTTCAGCTTGGCCTGGTGGGTGGACATCTCAAAGGCATTTGAAAACAAACAGCTTGAGTTGTGGGGCTAGAGAATGAGAGATAAGGGCTGGAGAATGAGAGATGAAGGCTGGATAGGGATCCTTGAAACAAAGGGAAGACAGAAAGCAAGGAGGTAGATGACATCTCAGAAGAGTGGACTGCAATGGGAATTACTACTGAGGGACAGCTGTATGGGAGCAGACGGGGTATGCTGGGGTACGAGGGTGAGCCACCCTCCAGGAACAGAGGAATACAAGGATAAGGGAGCGGGGGGGGTGGGGGAAGAACAGCAATCCTCTTGAAGGCATAATCCTCAATGAAGGCATAAGGTCTGCATTGAGCTCAGGGCTATGCTGGCAGAACAGGGTAGAGAGGGGCCACAGAGAAGGGGAGGACGTGCTGGGTACTGGGAGCCAGGGCATCGGAGGGGGAGAAATTAAAAAAAAAAAAAAGGACCACTTCATTTGGTTGTGGGGAAGCAAAAAGACTACTATCCTGCTGACAGCTCTTTCCTCCCCCAGGAGCACGGCC
>NW_009620125.1:0-13060 GCF_000690535.1 Cariama cristata
TTGAAATATAAACTATTAATTGAGTGTGAATCAAAGTACAATACACCAACATTGCTGGTTAAAGAAGCTAATGGTAAAGGCTACTGTTTAGTTCAGGATTTTGGAGCAAAAAATCAAATTGTACACTCTGTGGTCGCAAATCTGTATACTCTTTTAACAACCCTTATCAGGGAACAAGGCTGGTTCACAGTGTTAGATTCAAAAGATGCCTTTTTCTGCACACCCCTTGACGCTGAGAGCCAGGAAATATTTGCCTTTGAATGGGAAAATCTGGAAACATGAAGAAAAATGCAATATACATGGACTGTTGTACCATAAGGGCTTAAAAACAGTCCAACAGTCTTTGGAAACCAATTCGCAAAGGAGCTAGAAACCTAGTGGCAGGAAAACAGACAAGGAGTTGTAATACAATATGTTGATGACATCTAAATTGCTACCAAAACTGTAGAAAAATGCTTGATATTGACTGTAAGCCTTTTAAACTTCGAAAATATCAACCCAGAAAGCAGAATTAATTGCTCTAACAATAACATTGGACCTAAGCAAGGGTAAAAGAGTCAATATATGGACAGACTCAAAATCCTTTGGGGTAATACATGCCCGTGGAGCTATCTCAAAGGAACAAGGACTACTGTCAGCTCAAGGAACAGAAATTAAACCTGCATCTTAAATTTTAAATTTACTAGAAAGTATTAAAAAAAACAGAGGAGTTTGCCATCATACACAGCAAGGCACACCAGACTGGAAAAACAGCTCCTTCAGATGAAACAGATTGGCTGATAAAGCTGCAAAGGAGGCTGCAGAAACATGCATCTTAGCTATAATACCTGAAAAGGAAATAGTTTTACCAGATGTAGTACCTAAATATGATAAAAAGGATTTTAAGCTAATAAAATCCCCTCAAGCTAAAGATCAAATAAAAGGATGGGCAATCACACCCGCCAAGCAGGTGATTGTTCTACCTTCCTTAATGAGGGAAATTGTTAGAGGGAACATGACAGAGTACATCGGGGAACTGAAAATCTTCTGAAAAAAGGAAAAATTTATGCAAAACTCTTATCAGTCAGGCAATGACAGAAACTGTTCAAATAGTAACTGAAAAATGTGAGGTATGTCACAGGAATAACCCCAATACAGGAAGCAAATTAATTTTTGGAGTAACTAAAGGAGGAAATTCTCCAGGAGATTATTGGCCGACAAATTTTACTGAATTACCCAGGACAGAAGGATAGAGATATATTTTGTTTTAGTTGACACTTTTTCTCGATGGCCAGAAGCCTTTCCATGTCACACCAACAAAGCAAGGGAAGTTGGGAAGATTTCATTACAAGAAATTATCCTGAGGTTCGGTGTTTCCCTGGGAATGTCCTCTGACAGGGAGTCACATCTCATTGCAGATAAGGCAATTAAGTAGAGTCTTGGGTATAACATGGGACCTCCATACCCCCTATCAACCACAATCTAGTGGAAGAGTAGAAAAAATGAATTATACACTCAACCTACAGGTTGGAAAGATGTGTTAGGAAAACCTCACTTACATGGGTGAAATCTTTGCCTTTAGCACTTCTCAGGATTCAAATACAACCCCACTGAAATGGATAAAGTCTATATGAAATATTACATGGACAACCTTACCAGAGCCCACACACACCAGGCAATACCCACATTGCAGGAGGAATAGATTTGAATAATTATTTCATATCCCCAGGAAAAACCCTCCAGGAACTGCAGAAGTATGGGTCAGCTGGTAGACCAATGGGACTTGGTGGACCACCTTCATTCCAGCCTGGAGACTGGGTCTATGTCAAGTCTTGGAATTTGGAAGCACTCACAGCAAGATGGAAAGGTCCATTCCAGATTCTACTGATGACTTACACAGCTGCTAAAATTGCTGGGAAAGGACCCTGGATTCACTATTTAAGAGTCAAGAAAGCCTCTGCACTGTGGATAGTGGAACAACAATCGCCGTTAAAGTTAATACTTAAAAGACAGGATGTATGACCAGTCTTCTCTAACTTTGGGAGTTATGGTGCAAATTATCTGGGTTACAGGCTGGGACCAAAATATCTACTTGATTTTGATCCAAAATATCACTTACATTTTAAACAAGAGTGACTGTTGGATCTGCACTCACCTACCAAAGTACTCTCAACAAGGAATGCTGCTAATTGGAATACAAGTGTCCTTCAATGAATCTCTGTTAAGCAACCCAAGGTATGGATAGGGCATGAAAACAATCCCTGGTGGCCAAATCTTTTTTTTAAAAAATAGACAAACTGAAAAATTGCAAGGTATTGTAATCCTGTCATAGAACAACTCGTGGGCTTTCACACCTTTGTGAGGTGGTTTATCCCACCATTAGGAGTAAGTGAACTAGAAAAAGCAATAATAAATATATTGTCAGTAACGGAAAAAATTGAAAACAAAACCATAGATGCTATACAAGCACTGCAAGTGGAGGCTTTGGGCCTGTCAAAGGTAGTATTACAAACCAGAATGGCTTTAGATATACTAATGGCTTCACAAGGACGAGTGTGTACAGTTATAAATACTAGTTACTGTACATACATAGATCAGTGGAAGAATATCCACTGATTTAGAAGAAATTTGGACACAGACTAAAATTTTACATGAAGTAACAAAAGATGCCACCTCCAGTGGATTTGAGAAAATTTGGAACGAGCTGACATCATGGTTACCAACTCTATCTTGGTTAAAGCATGTATTCCTTTGTGTAATCATTATAACAGTCATCTGTACCTTGGCTTGCTTAATGATTCAATGGTGAAATTGCTGCAATCGCTGCAATCAGAATAAGATATGGCAAGATAATCTAGAAAGGAGACCTTCAGCCATGGTATGTGCTCCAAGTCTCAAGAAAAAGGGAGGACTTGATAGAATCAACTGTAGAGGAAGACCTCACACCCTGACTTTTAGCTGATAGTTTAGCTATCAGGAGCTGATAGTTCCTGTCTAGGGTTCGAAATCTTCAGATCATTATCTTCTTTCTGCTTGCTTTAGCTTACACAATTCTAAGAAAACAAATCCTGAAAACACTATTCTACTATCAAGCAGTTCTTAATCACCTGCTCTATTTCTTAAGAATATCTGTGTTTATAGGTTAATCATCTATTATCTTTTCTATTCTCTTACTGATTAGCTTGACTGGGTTTCAAACCAGCCTTGGGTAAGGGCTGCACAGAGGACGAGGCCTGGTTGTGCAGTCTTTGCCTGTTAGCAGCTTCAGCAATTTAAAGTTTCATAAAGTATTTTCTTTAACAATTCCCTCCTTTTGTTTTTATCATTGCACACCTGCAATAGCCTAATAGCTAGCATATTTCCAAGTATTCTGTTGTATTTTTGCCAGTAAGCCAGTTACACAAGTTATGCAGCGTTGCATTAATACAACCACAGATACAATTATAAAAATTACATCAATTAATATAATGATCAGTTTCTTTAACCATGTTGATAGGTTGGGGAACCATGATGTTAACCAAGGAAAGGCTTCAGAGAAACCCCAGGACGTGTCATCCTTCTGGACTTGTTGCATAGTTGATCTTACTTCCCAGATTTTACGGACATCAGTAATCAATTCTCCTGACCTGTCAGTATACATACAGCAACTAACATTCAAATCAGTACAAACTCCTCCTTGTGAAGCCAAAATCATATCTAATGCCGTGTGGTTTTGGACAGTTAATTTTGAAAGTTCTGTGATCTCATTTTGTAGGGTAACTAATCCATGAATGGTCAAGTTTGTCAATTTCTCAATTTCCCCAGAAATATTCAAAATTTCCTTTCTAGCTCACTTACTCCTAATAAGGGTATAAGCCATCTAACAAAGGAGTGAAATTCAGTTGGTCAATCAATTAAAGGATTGTTTGTTCATTTGGTTTGTGTCAAGAAGGTTCTATGCCATGTTGGACCTGTAATGTTCCCTGGATGAATTTCCAAATCAGTAGTTAATAATCCCACAGTACAAATGCACCCCCAGTCTAGGGGCAATGCTTTATAAGCTGTTCTCCACAGAGCCAAAAAATTCATAAAGGTTCAGGAGCTTGCCAACTTAAATGCAGACCCAAGGTGACAGAAGTTGTACTTTTACGCTTAGTCCAATTTCTTACAAAAGTATCATTTCTGCATAGATTTTGATTCTGTGTGTCTGGTGGATAACACCTTTGTACACAGGGAACCTGAGAATAATTCCCTAGTCTAGGTAAATCTATATCCCAAATTTGCCCCTCGTATTTTTCAGAAAAAGTAGTATTATACCAATACACTTTCCAATCTGAACCCTTCAGAATTGGAATTCCCACCAATTTAAATCCTTGATTTACTGATTTGGATAATACTAGGAAGATCCAGCATTCAGTCCAATTCAAGTTTTAAGTAAAAGATTTCATGAGAGAAACATGAGTATTGTCCAACCACATATCTCTTTCATCTAAATCTGCTAAGCTTCTAATTATTCACAAATTTATTTTTATGGGATCTGGCATTGAGCTATACAAGTCCTGCTGTTCCCATCAATACTCAGGTTGCCGTATTATTCGATATGTAAGCAAGAAATGTGAATGTGATAGGTCCAGGTTATGACAACACCAGTTTGTGAACTGCCCATAAATTCCCCGGTAAGCACCACTTATACACCAAGTGCCACGTCCATATCGAGGTTCTCTAATACGTGTCTAGTATCCCTTTGAACTCACAGGATCATATACGCTTAATTTTACCTCTACACAAAACCTCACAATAGGTGGACAAGGAAAGGGGTCTAACCTTAAAACAGTTCTATTAGCAACAGCAATTACAATTACAGTCTTACCTTTAGTCACAAACCCAAAACCACAAGAATTCCATAGTGTAGAAGGAAAGGTAGGTGTCACTGTTTGGTTCGTTCTTAAGTCCTTATACTGCAAAGAAAATCTTGTCCATAAGGTGCCAGCACAAGCTAAGAAACAACAAAGTAGTAACATTCGGAGGCTCGGAATCATTCTGCTGGAGTGAGTTTGCAGACGTGGGAACGATGGATCCAAGTTTCTTCTCCCTGTACCTTAATGGCATAAGAAGAGGTTAACAGTACTAGATAGGGTCCTTCCCATTCAGGTTCAAATCTATTTTTTCGCTTAAAGTTTTTCACATATACTTTGTCTCCAGGCTGTATGTCATGAACCTGAATTTCAGGAGTAATTCCTTGATACCAATACACGTGATTTCTCAAATCTGAGAAAGAATTCCACAAATACAATAAATATTGGGTTACCTGTTCATCTCCATCCAACAAAGTCATCTTTGCTGGGACATAAATTCCTGGTACGGCTATAATCCTTCCAAAAAGAATCTCAGTCAGAGAAACCCCTATTGGCTGCCTGGGAGTATTCCTTATATCCCATAAAACTAAATTTAAAGCCTAAGACCATTTCAACACAGTTTGTTTACAAATTTTAACTAACTTTCCTTTGATTGTTCTATTCATCCTTTCTACCTGGCCAGAGGATTCAGGTCAATAAGCAGTATGTAACTGTTTTTTAATTCCTAAAGAATGATACACCTGAAATAAAATAGCTGCAGTAAAATCTGCTCCCCGATCTGAGTTAATTTCCCCAGGAACCTTATACCTTGGAATAATCTCTTTCAGTAGGGATTTAACAACTGCTTTTGAGTCAGTTTTCTGGGTAGGAAAGGCTTCTACCCATCCTGACAATTGGTCGACTAGTACAAGCATGTATGCTAACCCCATTACTTTAGGCATTTCAGCATAATCAATTTGAAGTTTTTGAAAGAATATGTTGCTGGAGGCCGCTTCCCCAGTGGTACCTTAATCTTCAAAGAGGTATATTCTTTACACAGTTGACAACTTTCACAAATTCTTCCAGCTGCTGCTTAAATCCCAAATTCTGCCCACAACTGTTGGATTCTGAGCACAATATTTTCTGGCCCTCCATGAGATTTATCATGCTGCCAGTGAGTAATAGCTAACAAATACCTTTTTGGAAGTAAAAGTTTACTTCCTAAAAGCCACTGTCCATCATGGCACTGTGCCCCCAGTTTTTCCCAGAATTGTCTTTCTTCTTCTGACATATCTTCATAGAGACGAGTTGTGTCTGGGAGTTTAGTTCTGTCTTGTTCAGTCGAAATCAAGGTCATTGCCAAGGTGACTTGCCATGCTGCAGCTTTAGCTGCTTGATCAGCCAGGGCATTTCCTTGTGATATGCTGTCTTGGCGATTGGTATGGGCCTTTGTGTAAATTACTGCCAATTCCATAAGCAGTTGGATTGCCTCCAACAAGTCTTTGATTAAAGTCCCATGTGCTATGGTTTTACCTGAGGAGGTGAGAAACCCAAGCTCTTTCCACAGCATACCTGTGGCATGACAAACTCCAAATGCACATTTAGAGTCCGTATAAAGGTTAACTCACAATCCGAGTGCATACTTTGCAGCTTCAGTGAGCACAACAATTTCTGCACCTTGTGCACCTAGATTGGGAGATAAAGGTCCAGCCAATAAAACTTCAGTCTCCGTGGTAACTGCATACCTGGTACAACTCCAATCAGTTTCATAATATGATGATCCATCTGTAAAAAGACTCAAATCTGGGTTATTTAAAGGTTGGTCTGTCAGGTTGTCTCGTGGCTTACTCGTGGTCACCACTTGCTCACGATTGTGGTTGTCCTTTTCTCCTTCTGTAGCCAGTGGCATCAGGGTAGCTGGATTAAGATTATTACATCTTTTAAGTTTCACATTGTCTGCAAGCAAAAGCACTACTTCATATTGATGTGTTCTTTGTGGGGAAAGCGCTTTTTCTGCATATTGTTTTAAAAGTATTTCCACTTCATGGGGTACATACACTGTCAGGGGGTGTCCCAGGACAACGGTCTGTGTTCTTTCTACCAATTCAGCAGCAGCTGCTATAACCCTTATACAAAGGGGAGTTCCTTTAATTACTGGATCTAAAGTACAAAAATAATAAGCTACAGGTCTTTCATGGGGACCTAAAGTCTGGATTAAAACTCCATTTGCAGTACCCTTATTTTCTGAACAATAAAGTTTAAAAGGCTTAGTGTAGTCTGGTATTTCTAATGCTGGGGCTTTTAAAAGTGCATCCTTCAAAACTTGAGAGGTCTCTCTCACTCTGGGCCCCAAGATATGGGTTCTACTTTCTCACTTTCAGTTGCATCATGAAGGGGTTTAGCAATCTCACTGAATCCCGTTATCCAAGGTCTACAAAATCCCACTTGACCTAGAAATCCTCTTGGTTTTTAGTTACAGGTCTTGGTATTTCCCTAACTGTCTGTATTCGCTCTGGCTCTATTTCCCTTTCTCCAGGCTTCAGAATGAAACCCAAATGTTTCACCTGCTGTAGACAAAGTTGTAATTTGGATAAAAATGCATGGGGTCCCTTTTTTGCGAGTTGTATACACAAGTACTCAGTGTCTCTCATACATTCTTCTTCTGTACAACTAGCTAACAAAAGATCATCTACATACTGAATCAAGGCAGAATGTCCTGGAAAATTTAAATCCTTAAGATCATTAGATAAAATTTGAGAAAAAATTTTAGGTGAGCTAGTAAACCCTTGGGGTAGTCGAATCCATATTAATTGCTTCCCTTGCCGTGTAAAGGCAAAAATCAATTGATGCTGCTGTGTTACAGGGAATGCTAAAAAATGCCCCGGTTAAATCTAAGACATGTAAAGGTAAAAATCAATTGATGCTCCTGTGCTACAGGGAACGCTAAAAAATGCCCCGGTTAAATCTAAGACAGTGTAGTAATTCACCCATGGTGGTATTTGAGTGAGTACCAAATTGGGATCCGGAACTACTGGGTGAGGTGAAATAACATGCTCATTCACAGTATGGAGATCCTGGACAAATCTATAGTCTGGATCCTCATCTTTATCTATTCTATGCTTACTCACAGGTAAAATGGGAGCATTGTAAGGACTTTGGCATTCCCTAGGAATTCCTCTTTTCAGGAAAAAATCTGTTTTTGAATGCTCGGCATAACTTCAGTAATAATAGGATATTACTTAATAGAGGAAGGAGTCCCTCATTTTGTTTTTAATACCACCAGTTCTGCTCATAGTAATAATCCTACATCCTCACTAGAAGTACTCCACAATTCTTGGGGAACTGCCTCTAATCCCTGTGGTATCTCCAAATAAGTTTCTTCATTTTTTAAAACATGTACAATGTCAGAATCCATTAGGATTAGTCGAATCCCATCAGGCGCTAAAGATATCTGAGTACCAAATTCCTGCAAAAGGTCTCTCCCCAATAATGGTATAAAGGGAATTAGGAGAGATTACAAATCTTCCCCATGCAGTTCTCCCAGCTAAAATAACTGGAAGGGATGTGGAAAGGTATTTTACCTTTTCGCCTACTACCCCTTTGATAATAACTCTTTCTTCTGACAATTGAGGTATTTCATACTTCAACAACTATAATGTTGCTCCAGTATCTACTAAGAAATTAACAAAAATTCCATTTACCTTTGCAGTAATTTGTCCATATTCATTTACCTCTACTCCCTCTGGACTCATCTCAATAATTCCTTGAAAAATCCTGTTTCCTGCTTTATTGTGAATGAGGTCATGGTGGATGTGGAGGAGTTGATCCTTGTCCCAAGATTGCCGGATGGAGTGGGCATTCCCGTTGTATATGACCTAAATTTCCACAATAAAAACCTTCTAAAGTATTGGGGTTTGGCTGAGGCTGGTAGAAGGGTACGGGAGGTCCTCCTTGTTGACCTCTTCCTCTGGGGTTACCACGGGGAAACCTTCAACCCCTTCCTCTGCCTCTTGGATTATAATTTTGAGTTATGGCTGCTGCCAACAGACTAATCTCTCTCTCTTTTTCTTTTCACTCTTTCTTTTTCTCTAATTTCTGTTTTTCTTCCTCTTGTTTCTCTTTCTCCTCATCTCTTCCATCATAAACAAAAGTAGTTATACTGAGAGTTTTAGTTAAAGTTTCTCCCTGCCATCCTGGCATATGCTTTTTAAAATACTTATTTATGGTGCTGATTGTTCTACAAACACACTAATAGCTAGGGGTTCTTGAAAGTTTTCTGTAGTCATTCCTCTATATTTTAACAAGGTTGTTTTTAATCTTGTCCAATAATCACTAGGGTGTTCATTAGGTTTTTGTCTACATTCTAAAACCTTTATCCAATTGGTAGTTCTTTCTCCTCATTGCCATGTTGCTTCTATTAATTGTCATATGGCAGTCTGGTAAGCTTGCATTCCTTCTGTAGTTGTTAAATTCCAGTTTGGATCTTGTTCAGGCCAAGGATTAAGTCTTTGTCCCCTTTGAGCAATTTCCCTGTCCTTTTGGAAAATCCTTTCCGTTTCTTCCATCTGAAACATTTCTCTCAATAAAGTTTTCATATCATTCCAACCGGGAGTATAATCTGTAATAATTCCAGATAACATTTGTATACATTTTTCAGCATCATCTCTTAGTCTTGGCATTTTATTCTGTCAAGTAACTAAGTCTTCCTGTTTCCACGGTTCATGTCTCATTACCACAGTGACTGGTGGAACTTCTGGAGGAGATTCAGGTCCTGCTCTAGGTTACATTCCTGCAGTAGGAAGGTCAGTTTCCTCTGCCTCTGGGGTGGAGGGAAGTGAGCTTACTTTTGTTTTGGATAAGTTATGCCTTTGTTGAGCCCAATTCTACCAAATATACCAATAATTGATATCCTGGCTGCCAGAATCTTCTAAAATTATTCTCAAAAAAAAAAATTTATGAGGTTTAAATGTTCTTTTGGAAGGCCAGACATCCATAGGTCCTCCTCCTCTAGTACGAATCAGGGATGGCCGTTCCTCCTGGCACAATATTATCAATTTATTTTTCTGTAAAACCTGTGCGAGAAGTATCTTTTTCCAATTCTCTAAAACCTCAGCAAGTGGTGTCCCCCTTTCAACGCTGAGTGTATTTACCATTTTTGTTAAGTTTCTTAATTTACTCACTGGTATGCAAGTTTAAACACAAGAGTACTTGACCTGAAAGTACTGTAGTGTATCTGGAACTACCCATGCCCAAGTCTCATAAAGTGAACTCACCTTGTTGCCAGCAATGGAGCATTGGTAACGGGTAGAGCAGATTCCTGACTCCTTCCTCTTGTGTCCTACTGTCCCATCTGGGTCGCCATCTCTTAAAGGAAAAAACATATAGATGTGGGTATCACTAGGTTTGCTTTAATCACAACTCAGAGTTGCGCCAACACCTCAGTGACTGGCAGAAAACAGAGAGATGCAGTACAACTTATTGCTCAATCATTAATCAATGTCCAAATCTTCAGAAGTTCCCTTTGGTCCTTTTAATTCCATGAATTCATCATCTGCTCAGTTGATTTCTTCTTTTAGTCTGGTTCTAGCTCCTGTCTTGGTTTCAAAGTCTTCTTCGGATCATTATCTTCTTTCCACTTGCTTTAGCTTACACAGTTCTAAGAAAATAAATCCTGAAAACACTATTCTATGATCAAGCAGTTCTTAATCACCTGTTCAACTTCCTAAGAACACCTGTGTTTATAGGTTAATCATCTATTATCTTTTCTATTCTCTTACTGATTAGCTTGACTGGGTTTCAACCCAGCCTTGGGTAAGGGCTATACAGAGGATGAGGCCTGGTTGTGCAGCCTTTGCCTGTTAGCAGCTTCAGCAATTTAAAGTTTCATAAAATATTTTCCTTAGCAAAGCACATCTGACCTGTATTTCCTGTCTGCAGACTTTAAGCAAGGAAGAACATATGGTAGATATTTGCTTCACTATAATTATCTTCCAGGGATGTTATCATCAAAAAAACTTCTTTTTTTTCCCTGTAGAACAAGGATGGGTAAATGCAAGTGAAGAATTTGTGTCTGTTTATCTCTGCAGCCAGACAAAGCAGAAACTCTCTACAGGGGACAAAGAGTAGAGTAACTTTTGCTAAGAAGCATAATACAGGGAAAGAAACTATTTCTATAATATTTCTTGTGTACAAGACCAGCTGGTCACAATACCAAAGTAGGTCATTACCTCAAGGTCGAGCCTTTTTTCCAACCTTTACCACCCTTTTGGGAAGAACATGATTCAACACTGCAAACTTTCTTCTTAACTTAGAATGGCCTTTTGGACGTAAAGGCCCAGAACTTCTCAACTCTTCACATATGGATCAATATGTTCTCCCCAATATAAATTCTAGGATACAGAGAGGACACTAATCCCTCTTGAAACACAAGATATATTCTATCACAACAATATGCAAGTATTAAATATACAGGCTCTGCTCATGATGAACTGCCGTCTTAAATCTGCATAAGTATATGCTTAAGTACAAAGCCAGGTCTTTTATCACATACAATCAAAGAGCAATACTACCAGACCTTTTTTTTCTTATCTTCAGACGCATGGGATGATCCTAAATCACATGTTTGTGTGTCAAGAAAGAATAGCTTAGAGTTCGTGATTACTGCATTATATAAAGATATAGCTAAAAACTGGGGTTTATCATTACAGAAAATGTAAGTAAAAAGAATTTGGTTTCTGTGTGTATGAACAACATCTATTTCATGTTGTTTATACTGAAGTCTTATTCCTATTGATATGAATGCCAGGCTACAAGCTTATTTCTGATGAGGTCTAGTAATTATCTTTAGCAGTAAACATGTTTTCTTTAAGAGATTTTGCCAACTTACATGATTTTGCGTTATGCTGAACCTGGATCAAGGCTGATACTTTTAATTTAAGAAGGTGAAATGTGTACATCTTCTGTAAGACTATTTAGGACTTTTTGAGGAATCTTCAAATTTTCTTTCACATATTCTGCCTTGATTGTTTCTAAAAAGATTATCTGTTTTTTATGAAGGTCATCAAACCACAACGAAGGATTGGTATGTCATCCTGCTTGGGTATGTGAATATTATTACTTTATTTTACGTAATTTAGCACCAAACTTAGTCACCTCATGAGACTGTAATTTTCCTTCAGGTGCAGTTATATTTCACAGCATGTCTGCTGCTTAGGCAGAAATGGAAATAATTAATCAGAAAATTAAAAAGGAATTAATCAGCACCAAGTTCTAGAGTAAAAATGACAATATTGAGCAGTTACTAGATAATTATATACATTAATTTGCAAATGTACCCACACAAGCTTAATAGGAAGTGAGGAAGTAACCACCAATAAGAACAGAGATGATATAACCACTCATTCAGAGTTTATATATTGAGTTGTGGAAGAAAGATCGATAATTTTTTGCTTATTTCTTTCAAAGTTTTTTAATTAATGGTGTAGAAGACAGCCCTCTGTAATACAATTTTTTTCCTAATGTAAACTGTGTCTCAGCTCACAATATTAGAATTCTAAAATGGAAAAATTAAAAGGCAGTGTTAAAACACAGATGAGACTTCTTAAAGCCTATGTAACAGATCCACAAAACATCAAAGTTCCAAACAAATCTTCAAAAGTTTAAGGCCTGATCTTGGAAGCACGTGCACATATACACGTATGTACTAGCATCCGTTACGCTGCTCAGTGTGCGAAGTTAAGCATATACAGAGACATCTGCAGGATTCAGGCCTAAAGCTCTTGCTCCAGGTCATCATGTCAGACTTAGATGCAAAAAAGATTTCACCCATAGCAAAGGTCTATAAATTAGAAGATAGAAGTTCCTATTAGAAGGGGCAAAGAAAAACTGTCACTGCAAGACATTGAACAGACCATTTAGCTTACTAAACAAATTTCAGATTCCTATCAGTTTGCTAAGATTCATTTCAACATATATAAATTTAGATGTTTTCAGGCATCCAGAGGTTCATCACAGGTGTGATTCAATTGCCTTACAGTAACTTAGGTAGTCACAGACATGCTCACAGAACTGGCCTAGGACACAGGACTTCATTCTTCTTCATCTCCAAATGGAGAGTAGGTGAAATATCCTAGAGAATTTCAACAGACACTAGATTCACCTTTACAAAAGTGAATGAAACTTTGGTGTCTGAGCTGCTGTTAACAGTCAGCAGCTGTTAAAAGTCAGTAAACTTACTGACTGAATGTCCACTGAAAATAATAATAATA
>NW_009620126.1:0-484 GCF_000690535.1 Cariama cristata
TAGATGATGCAGAGTGGCTTGGCAAGCTCTTCTGCCAACTCTTTCAGTATCCTCGAGTGAATCCTATCCAATCTCATAGACTTGTTCATGTCTAGGTGGAGCAGCAGATCGCTAACTGCTTCCACCCGGATAATGGGGCGATTATTCTCTTCCCCATCCCTGTCATCCACCTCGGTGGACTGGCTGCCCTGAGGATAACTGGTCTGGCTATTAAAGGCTAAGGCAGAGAAGGCATTAAGTGCCTCTGGCTTCCTTGCTGGCAACGTTCCCCTCTTCATCCAGTAAAGGGGGCAGATTCTCTTTGGTCCTCCTTTTGTTGTTAACATATTTGTAAAAACATTTTTATTGTCTCTTATGACTGTGGTCAGAGTGACTTCCAGCTGGGCTGTTGCCTTTCTAATTTTCTCTCTGCATGCCCTGACAACATCTTTATATCCTTCCTCGGTTGCCTGTCGCTTCTTTCAAAGCTGGTAAACTCTCTTCT
>NW_009620127.1:0-2834 GCF_000690535.1 Cariama cristata
TATTACCACTATTAGTACTACTAGTATTATCATTATACTATTTTCAATCCTTATTGTATTATTAAAGTAGTTTTAATTTCCAACCCATCAGTCTCTCTCCCTTTTCTCCGTCATTTCCCATTCCGGGGGGAGGGAGAACGTTAACAGAGAGCCTCTGCCGCCCCTTTTAAGAGCCGACCCAGCCTTAAACGGTGACACTTGGGAAGGCAGAGGTCACTTACCATTCGATCTCTCATTCCTGCCAGAGCCCAGTTCCAAAACTGAAAACGTCCAGGGATTGCTCCCAAACCAATGGTGCCAGGAAGGAAAGCTATCGCTAGCCTAGAGCTTTTCTGGGCAGCCCTTCCACAGCCACAACAACCCTGGGACTCAGAGCTTGGGAAGGGAGATAACCTTTCATCAAGGCCCAACCAGCAGTACTTTAATTAAATTGTTCGATCCCCGGGACAGAAATTAAGACACAATTGAGGGCAGGTGTCAACTCCAAGCTAAGTATACTTTTATTTCCTCAATGGGGATATATGAGATAGGAGGGGAGAGAGAGAGAGGGAAAAGGCGGATGATCGAGATGATAGTTTAGCAAGAGATAGTCACCACCCTGGATCCAGTATTACCCTGTTGATTCAGAGTCCTCTGCTGCTTATCTAGTTGTCGGTGGTGGGTACGTACACCTTTCAAAGGAGTCGGTTTCCTTTTATATTTTCTTGTCACCTCGGGAGGCGTGTATTCCTTAGGAGATGCTCACGCAGCAAGATACTTCTCGAAGGGTGCATGCATAGTACACCTTTGGTGGTTGTCTTTGCAACAGAGCCCGTCCTCAAGGAGTCCCAGTCCGAAGTCGGCTTCTGCATTCTATATTTGTGTACCTTTGTACACGCGTCAGATGTTTCTACTATTAACATCGTCTCTGCTGGAGGGGGTTTCCACCCCTGGATATTTTGGCCACGTTCAGCCAGACTTTGAGACAGTCAGCTGAACCAGTTCCCCATAGGGTTAGAAACAGATGTCTCGGGCTTTGTGGTGTCGGAGGCTATTTTTTCTCTCTACAGTCGACAGCAGTAAAACCACAAGAGGAAGTTCTGTGAGCCTTATGTGCCAAGAAGTGTTTAAGGCAAAATGGTCACTCCTGTCTGCCACAGGCATCCCATCCAGCTTCCTCATGCAAGCTTGCATGTAGCAAGTGCAGACGGAGCCCGTGCGTCATCTGTGGGTGGGCTTGGACCCATGCTCAACTGGTGGCATGAACATACCTGTACTTGATTTGCACTTAGGTCCCATCTCAACTGGTCCTGGCTTGACGGAGCCTGCAGCAGAGTGGTCTCACCCAGACCAGCCAGCTGCTTACTGCAGCCCATGGAGCTTGTTTTCCAGCTGCTACCATCTACTGCTGTGGAGCCGGAAGGTGCTGCGGAGACTCAGAACTCGGTGGAGATCAAGGAATTGATGCCGTTCATGGAGGTAGAGCCCCTCGCCTTGGGAATGGAGGAGGTAAGTGGGAATCTATCTCGCTTCCACATTTCCAATGTGGCAAGCGGTTACGTAGCTCCCACTCCCACTGGTGGCCCTCGGTGTGGCTCACAGAGTGGCTTCACATCCCTCCAAGTGCATTGCACAGCACTGCTGAAGCAACTGGTCATTGGAGAGGCCACGCAGGACATGTCATAGGGCTGACCAAGGATGCTGCCTGTGGAGCACCTATGGAGGGCTTTATTCAGCTTGTTGCTAAGCAAGTGGTTGACAGGAAATTTCTGCAGTAGCTTTTGCTGTAGCACCTTGAGAGAGCGGTATGCAAATGGGAGAGGGAGAGAGAAAAGCATCAGGAGCCAGATGAGCTGGGCTGGAGTCCTTCCCCTGGCTCTGAGGGCTCTCACGTCCAAGTCTTGTGTTTTTCTGAAGGCAGTAAAAAGTGTTTTAAAGACAACTTCTGCAGCAGAGAGAATTTCTTCCTGCCAGGAGACATCCCAAATTACTTTAATGTAGTGTATTAATTAATGTATTAATTAGTATGGGAGAAAATTTTTCCCATGGTCCCTCCACTGGTAAGTGGAATGGATGTAGGATAAGATTAGGATGATTTTTGCCTGTGTTTGAGGAAAAGGCCCCTCTAGCCATGTCTGTGCTTTACTGCAAGCCATGACTGCTCTTCTGCATCAATTTCCATGCTCTACATCTCCATCTCTCCTCCCATACCACCAGGTTTTCGAAATCTTGCTATTGTATGGTGTGCTGCCGCCAGGCGAGAGCCAGTGGGTCACGTTCACCTTCTATGGCCATACCAAACTCGTCGCCTGCGCATGGCGCTGTGCATGGTGGAGGGAGGCCCGACCTACGAGATTATGCTGAGTGGGGAGGCTTCGCTCATCAACTACCTCTTAGATGTCACGGAGATCAACTGCGGGGTGCAGGTACCACAGACTTCTTTTGGCAGTGGTCCTTGTCTTGACACCATCGCTGCTAGCTTGCTGCCCACCTAGGTCTAGAGATCTGTCCTCTTCTCAGCTACTTTGTTGGCTCTATGGCTTCGAAGTACAACCTTTAAGTGATACGTCCTGCATCCAAGCTGGTTTTTAATGGCCATCTCCACTGATTAATCAACAGAATAAACCAGAGAGGAAGTTAACCTGGGTTTCCAGTCACTGTAGCTGGAGAGAATGTCCCAGAATAATCCCCACTTTCCTTCTTTTCAGTTAAAAACCCCACAGATATTTCCAGCTGTTGGCCCTGTATGTATTGCCCCATCTGTCTCCCTTTTTGCTTGTCTTTTGCTTGCAAATTAGCATGGAGGTGAAAGTGCAGAGGGCTTGAATCCCCTGGTTGATTTATTACTGATCTTT
>NW_009620128.1:0-372 GCF_000690535.1 Cariama cristata
GCGCCGGCCGCAGTGCGCTTACTTGGCGGCTTCAAATACCTGAAGGAAAAGGAGGGGAAGCGGCGGAGGTACCGGTGTTTAACCCGCAACGCTGCCGAGCGCAGTCGCTGAAGACGGAATTTTTTTAATACGTTTAATTCCTGTGAAGCCAATAGCCAAAACCATGTGTCCAGGCTTCTTGTCTAGCAGGGTACTTGGAGGGTTTTCAAAGCTTTTTTTTTCCTCTCTGTACGTGGTGTGGGCACTGCTCGGGGCTTTTTATTGTTAATTTTCGGGCAGGCTGTAATGTGAGGGCGATGGGTGGAGAAGTTCAGCGTCTGAAGGGGATGCCGGCAGCTCGTCGGAGGCTGGGCTCGGGATGGCCCCCGAGTA
>NW_009620128.1:403-36557 GCF_000690535.1 Cariama cristata
TTATTTGTGAAACTGCTTTAGAGGAAGGAGGTACGCAGGGCTTGGTGAAGGAAAACCGTACCAGAATTTCAAAGATGTGGCCTGAGGTAACCAGCTAGCTGTAATTTATTTTGGAGAGTGAGGATAATGCGAATCGCAGTTTACTTCTTAAAAAAAAAAAAGCACAGAGGAAGGGGAAAATATTGTTCGTCTGTATGCGAAGATACCAAATGTTCAGGAAGTGTGTTGGTCTGGGGGGTGATGGAAATGGCTTTGGCTTTGCAGTGGTTAGATAATGGTGGGCCCAATCCTTTGGCTCCCACGCGATTCTGGATGATTTCACCCGTGGGAGCGATGCTGGGGAGGTGGTGTGGCTGCTTTCAGAGGGCTTTCCCTCTTACCTGCCCCTCGGGATGCACGCTGCCCTGCCTGCCCCGGTACGGTGCCGAGAGAGCATCCTCCAAGCCCTGTCTCGACCATCCTTGCCAGTTCTTGGAAAATCTGGAGAGCACTGACGGAGTCAATGGGACCGTTTGGCGAGCGTAGAAGTGTCTGTGCGTGAACAGGCAGCTGCAGAATAGGACTTTTCCATGGTAGGAAACAATACTGGAAAGGATTAGTGGAGCTGCCTGGCAAAGGGGTTTTGTGGCATCGTTACAGGGCGGTTGCAGGGAGCGTTACAGCGATGAGGAGCAGCGTGAGCGCTGGCTCCGCGGTCGCTCTCCCCCTACTTTTGCGACTACTGCTCTCTCATGTCTGTCTCTTCAGTAAATGCAGAGCTAAAAGACTGCTGGTAGGAGGGGTCTGACCGTGGACCTGAACTTATTCAATAACTGCTGTCCTTTGCTGCTGAGAGATTTATTTGTAAGCAGGCATTATTTGACAAGTGCTTCTCTCAGCGGGTCTCCTCTGCCAATTACTCCTGAAGAGCTCGGCTCCTGGGCAGGGCTCGCCCTGCGGTACCTGGAACCTAACGCCCGAGAAACCTCCCGGGCTGAAGTCCGCCCGCCAGCCGTGTGCCGCTGGCACTCGTCACCGCTTCGGGTTTGAAAAGTTGCGTTGGGCTGCTTCTGGGCTCTGCGGAGAGATTCTCCCCGGGGGTTAGTAGTCGTATTCAGCTGGGTGGGCACTTTACTTTTGCTTGGATGGAGGTAGCCGTCTTAGACCTGGGAATGGTATTTTCAAAAGTTGGTGGTATTGGGTTTTCTGGGGGTTTATTTTATTATCCCTCGTCCTTCTCACTGTGGCTAACTAGGCGATACCCTATGCTGTGTAGTTGTGTATGTAGTTGCACAGAGGATGACAAATTCTCGTAATTACTTTTTTCTGTAATGCTGCATCGCGTTTTTCTGTTTCTTTAAATCTTACTGCAATAGACAGTGACTTGATGGGTTAAGATATATGCAGTTAACAATTCACAGTGCGTGATTTTCTGTTTTACCCTCTAGTGGAGGGACACTTAGGAGAAAATGCTTTAAAAATCTAGGTTAAGATTTTGAGGGGATAAAAGTAAATTCAGTGTTTGGGTTCCTTAGCATGGAAGTAGTTCTTTGCAAGGACAGCTGAATTTCAGAAGCTCCCCCCTTTTTTTATGGGGAAGTATCGAGTGCCCAGTCTCTATCACAAACCTGGTCCCCCTCATAGATATCTCTGGTTATGGATTGAAGGATGTATGTCGTGAAAACTGAATTAATTTTTTCCAGATTTTCCTATAATAGGGAAATAAAGCAGATTTTGATTTCAATCATGTTTTCCAGTTTATACATTAAAAGCAAAACATATAATGAAGGATGAAGGCTCAATGCTATTTCATGCGTTTTTCAAGTATTGTTTAGCTATCATTTTTAACTCTTTAGCAGTGTTCATTGATTAGAACCAGAGATTTGCTTCTTCCCTTTGACAAATTCAGAAATCAGTCACAAAGGAAATACTCCAGAGAGGACACCAAATGTATTACACAATTGTGAAGGGCTGGTATTTCAAAAGTGCAGTCTTACTTAAAAATGCATTCCCTGCGATAACAGGGTGTGGGACAGCCCTGCAGTATGCAACAGGGATTCCTACACCTCCTTTTGTTGGAAAATGCATGTGTTTTACATCTTTCTGTTTATAAGTACTAGGGTTTGGGTAGTGGCTTATGTAAATTATTGATGTAAAACAGAATGAATGAAGGAATTGTTTAAAGACCTCCCCTCCACCCTGAACTTGGTGATTTGTTATGCATCGCCTGTGGGTTTGGGTTGGTTTGCAGATCTTGTTTGGACGTTACCCACATGACCTTAAAAAGTGTCATGTGGGCAAATTATTAAAAGAATGGCGTACATTACATCTGATTGCTTGTAACAAAGTAACTCCACAACATGCTTGCATAATTGTCACGCAATACAAAATATATTTCATTTTAGGGCTTTTCAGCAGAGGCAAGTGCTGATGAAGCAGTGCTGTAAGAACAAAGTGTATTGTTAAGAAAATAAAAGGAAATACAGTTTGAAATAATGACATTGACTTAAATAGACAAAGATGAGAAAGACAAAATCAGTCTGACTTAGTAATGTGTTGTAGTTCTTCTAAGACTAGAAGGATATGCTTTAATTACAAACTCCTGCGTTTGGTCCTCTTCCTCTTAATTCTTCCAGGGTTTTCAGAAGCTGGCTTTATCTTAATGTATCATTTTTTAATTTGAATGAATGAATAAATGAGCACCATTAAAGGGGTGGGTCTGGTGCAGGCAAAAATGAAGGAAGGTTGTAATTTGCAGATTATTGATGCCAGAGCCTGGAATGAGCCTACCTGTTCTCAGCGTGTTGACTTGTGTGTGTTTTGTTTCATACTGACATATAATTTCTGTGTCATGCCACACTAGATAAATGCATATTTAGGTATAACATCACAATGTTTATCTTTAATCAGTGAATGAAGTCTTTTTGAGGAGGGGTTTTTTTGTGTATTTAGTAGAAGCAGGTGTGAAAATAGTCTTAATTTTCCTATCAATCTATTTCAATTAGTCTAATGCTTTGGATAAAAATAACGCATGATCAGAAATCTTGCTTAGTAGCTTGACTTGCTCTTCATTGCTTTTGGTAACTTGGCTTCGAATGTAATGCATTCACACAGGGTTTGCGTTTTGTGTGATGGTGTAAGTATTAAGTACTGCTAGCGTGCGTATACCTCGTGTATGCCGAAGGGGTAAGTTTGGACACATCGCGGTCTCCTCACGGTGCTTGGTAAGGAGGCTTTGAGGAGTTACCTGTTCTTTATTTCGTATATTGGAATGGTTCCCTGTGTGCTTGCCATGATAGCAGAGTGCTGTATGTTTATTTTACTCGCAGGAGTAATCCCATTAACTTTTAAATTTACTGCAGTGGAATTACTGGTATGAGGAAGGACAGCTCATGTCTAATGGTCTTTTTGGGATCAGTCGATGTGATGTATGGCTTTTTGGGAGGTTTAGAATGACTCAATCACAGCTTCAGGATGGAAACTACTATCCTTTTGACAGTAAAACAACATTTGAAACGCAGCACTTGTAAGTATATGACTAAAAGCATTGCTGCCTAATGACACATGTTTAAAAAAAGAAATAAACAATAGCAAAGATTGACTCCAAGATAGTACCTGTTTCTTTTTGAAGCTTATCTTAAAAATCATACTAAATAGTGGAAAACAGGCAAGTGGTCTTAAAGGGAACCACTGACAGACGGTCTGACTACAGTATCGTAAATGTTGACACCATAATTTGATGTATGAAGCAGCTATTTGCACATCAATTTACGGATGGGTGAACTGGCAGGTACCATGGGAGAAAGGAAAGTTCCTGGGCTTGTCTGACAGCTTCCCCCTCCGCCCTTAACTCTCCCACCATTCCCTCGCTTTGTAGCCCTGGTATCCGATCCATCTCCATGTCTGCTCTTCTCTTTCTGTTCAATAAGAAAACAAAATCTTGCCCGTAAAGAAGTGTTTATTTTTTGTGCTAAAATACGAAGTGTTTTGCAGCAGGCTCTGGGGGGACGGAGGAGAGCGGGAGCAGGATTTTGTAAAACTGGACAGAAACTGCAAAGCCAGGACAGTTGATGATGTGGTGCCTTGCTCTCTGATCTCGCTGGTTTCACGCTTTATTGTTCCAAAGGTTTCTGTGCTGCTTTTCCAGGAAGGAATCCTTGTTTCCAGCTGGTGCTGAGGGAGCGCAGAGCCCTTGGCCAGGGCATGTCCATCTGAGATGGCTCAGCGGAGCTGTGGGGTTGGACCCCGATGGCTGTAGGGGCTTCCGCAGAAGTGGGACCATTGGATTCCCCCAGTCTGCCAGACTTGGAGCTACGTTTTTAGCCATCCGTTCCTCTGAAGTATGTGGGTATATATTCTTGAACAGAGATGAGCTTTAAATGTTGCTCAGGGATGTCCGGGAAGTGAGACCCTGCCCCAAAATAAAGAAAACAAACTTTTTTGGCAATTTTTAAAAATATTCTCACTTCCTTTTTTAGGAGATGAATCTAAATCTGCATGTGGTTAAAGGGCAAAATGAGATGTAAAGAAAAAAACAGGTGCACAGATTGGTCACTTTGTAGAAGTACTGAATTTCTTAGTCGTGAAGTGCTCACTTCTATGGAGGAAAGAGTATTCAGTGCAGCTCTTCAGCAGATACTCAGCCTACTATCCATTAAAGAGGTTTAAAAAAAAAAGAATCTTGTGCTTATAGTAAAACATCTAAACACATAATTGCAATATCTGTTGTAAGTGCACCCTTCTCACTGCCCCTAAGTGCTGGTGAGAGATGGGGCCTCACTTCAGCCACGATGGACTCGAGCTTGGTGTCTTTCTTTACTCAGGATGTTGCAGAAATACCGTGTTAATGATTGCTTTGGAGTGAACAATTACCAGGATGGACTCGAGCTCGGTGTCTTTCTATACTCAGGATGTTGCAGAAATACAGTGTTAATGATTGCTTTGGAGTGAACAATTTTAATAAGTTACTCTTTGCTAAACTCATTTTCTTTGATCTCTGCTGTAAAATTGCTGTGTATTTTACAAGCTTAGTAGAGAATCCTTCTTTTTCCTTTGAAAATTTGTTCTTAAGATGTCCCTGTTTTTTGGCACAGGTGGAAGGGAGAGGTGGATTGTCCTCGGTGTTCGCGTGGTGCCTGTCCCCCTCTCTGCTCTGTGACCAACGGGACATTGAGGTGACAGGTTTGGCTGAGGTGAAAGCATTTGCTGCCCCAGTTGCTTTCACAGCCTGCTGTATTGGCAAACTTGAGCACTGGCCTTCAGTAGCTTAGGTCTCTCTGGGGCTTTGTTACCCTTTTAGTTGTCGCTTTGACCTATTACATCTCTTAAAGTCTCAGTTTTGGTATTTGCGATGGCTTTGGTCAGCACGGTATCTGAACCTCTCCAAAGGTTTAATGCGCTTAATCCTCTTGGAGGTAGAAAGCAATTATCCCTGTCTTCTGCAAGGAAGCTAGTCGAGAGGAGATGCAAGCACGGCGATTGACAGCACTTGGCTTCTGAGTTAGGAAGGTGACGGGTGGCTGTTTGCAGAGGTCCAGTGACACGTTGCCTGCTGTGGGTAAGGATGCTGGGACCTACGGGCTGCCCTGGGCGTATTGGCACAGCCTTCGCGGTTCTGCTGTGCCAAGAGGACTAAAGATGCTTTGGACTGGAATAATTGCCATGGGAGCGTTCGGTGCAGGCTGTGACCCTCTCACTGGGGGTGTTGGTGGTGTGAAGCACCCTTCTTTTCTCTCCCTCTTCCCTGGTATTTCAGTTTTGCAGGAGGTGTGTTAGGAGGACTTTGACCAAGTAGAGGTGCTCAGGTGATCACTAGCTGGAAGGATGAGAGATGCCTCCTGGAGAAGGTGATGTAGCATGTACATCATGGCAGATCGGGGAATACCTGTGTGAGCTGGTCTGGCAGCCCTGAGGGCGAAGGTGACTCTTGCCCCTTGTTTTCCTCCTGGCAAGGACCTGAGCGTCGGAGTGGGTTCAGCTGATGTGCTCCTGAGCATGTGTGTGTGGGAACAGTCCCCTCCAGAAGTGGAGAGCTGCTAGGTTTAGGTGGCTGCACAGCAGGTATTGAGCTTGTAGGGGAGAGGGTAGGACCCTGGGCTTGCCACCTTTCCTGCCAGATACTTCGTTTGGTGCAGGGGACAGTACTGAAGTGTCTTACCAAGGTATTCACTCTTGTGTCTTCTAACCTGCATCACTTAGCGTTAGAAAGAGGTCAGGAGAAGTGGTTTGAACTTCGTTATTCTCTGAGGGGACAGAGAAACACCTGGGAGAAAATTAATTATTCAGCATCAGTAATGTGCATTTCATGATGTTTCTAGGTGGACTTGTATCACTTTTTGAACTGTTTTGCATATCCCAGACCGGTGAAACTACTTGGGGAAATTATCTGTGTACTTGCCTTTAAGTTAATTTCTCCAAAAAACCCAGTTGTTTTGATTTATCAGTCTTTGCTTTACTAATGTTCACGCACAATTTCTTCCTAAAATGTGCGGCAATGTGCTGTTCCCACTAGCAACCTTCACCCTCCTTCCTCAACAGAAATAGAAGGGATAAACTGTCAACCCTGTCGAAAAGCCAATAGATCATCTTAAACATTTTTTTTTGCTCCCGAATGCTATCTAAGCATTATGTCAGTTCCTTTTTTTCTACTTGAGTGAACTGGGTGGCAGCAGAGTAGTCATTATTGTCAACAGGAAGGCTTTATTGGGGCTGGACAGTGAGGTCTTGCAAGTCTGTTGGTTGTGAAAGCTGACAGCTTTGACAGGTCTGGATGTGTCTGCGCCAAGCTTCTTTCCTTTCGTTGGGTTTAGTTATATGCATAATAGAACTTGCTCTCCATGTCTTCTAGGATACCTTTTAGGAATGGGGACTGTATTGCTTTTAGTTGGTAATGCTCTGATTTAAGGAATAAGGTGAGACTTCATCCCAACACTGCCAGCAGGTGTTTTGATTGCATTGGGAAGCTGTTGGGATTTTAGGGCTTGGGTTTATCTGTGTGCTTAATAAGGGGCTTGCTTTAAGTAGGGTTTTGAAGAAACTACTTGCTTCCTTCAGGGGCTTGCAGATGCCTTGGCAGTAGTTGGAGACTCTGGGTCTGGAGCCAGGGCTGGTATTTTGTTTCTCCATGCAGGCTGGTTGTCAGGTTGCTGGTTGCAGGTCCTGGTTCTATCTTGCCTTCAGTGGAAGCTGCTTTTTCATTCTTGATGGCAGTGATGCTTGCCCAGATGGTTCCCCCAAAAGCTTTGTGCCGCAGCAGGCTCAGATCTGCTATTGTGTTGGTCCAGCACTGGTTCCAGTGGATGTTACGAGTAGAACTGGAAGCATTTTACGGCCTTTCTTCACAGTGAATAAATCCTTTTCAATTAAATGGTGATTTTGGTGGGAATGGGAGTGTTTGCCATAAAAAAAAGGCAAACCGTACTGGAGTTTTCAAGTTTCCAGGCATTTTGGTGTCAAGCTAATAATCTCCTGACCACTTCTGCTTTTAAGTTATGTATGGTGGGAAGAACAGACGTCTGCCTCTTGTCTTGAGTGCAAGTCCTTGTAAGGAAGAAAATCTGCCTTTTCCTGTTTGTTTTAGTGGGTCTGGTTATCGAAGTGAGCTTTGGGTCCCACTCCCTGGTGCTCTGGCTGATGCTGTGCCTGCAGGGGAAAAAATGCAGCCAACCCGAAGAACTTTGTCAAAGGCAATATGACACCCCCTGTAAACAGTGTGTTCAAACAAATTACAGATGTAATGCAGAAATTACTGGGTAAAATTCTCTGGCTGATGTTATGATTGCAGTTGTCCATCTGGCCTTAAAAACCTATGAATCTGTGATGCAGATTCTAGTGTTTTGGCTCTTGCTATAAAAGGGAATCATGAGTAAACTTGGAGCAGAATGAAGCCAACATAATAAAATACAAATCTGCAGTTAATATTAGTTTGCGAGTTCATTAAGTAGTGTATATTTTCTTCCTCCAGTGGGCTATAAATAATAGGTACTGCTGCAGCTTGCACTTCGTTGTAGCTCGTTTCCACTGATGGAAATGTTTCTGAGGTTCTTGCCTCTGTGTGTTTTGTCCCAACTCAGCGTAGCTAATTAATTCAAAACATCTGCTCCCTGATGACTTTGATTTCTTTCAAGAGTTTATTTTCTTCATTTGTTTTTACTTCCTTGGATTATTTTTGACTGCCACTTGTTGGAGCGCCTTGGATTTCTACTTTTTGAAGAAATACTTGGCACAACAGGGAAAACAGTTGGAAAATGAATGGCAACTGTACTGCAATAAAACCAGTGAAGATTTATGAAGCAGGAAAACTTGGAGTCATGACGATGAGGAGTCCTCTGCAGTTGGTGTGTCTTGGGTAGTGCTGTGAACTCCGGGAGTGCAGGAGGAAGGATGGGGAGGTATTCGGAGTAAGGAGAAACCAGCTCCGTGTGGTTTTTTCCCAACTGATGTGTTGGGAGCTGTACCCCATGCCTGGGGAAGAGGAGACGAGGCATTGAAGCTTGTTGGAAAGGTTGTGATGCTATTCAGGAGACCTCCCGATGAGGGTTCGGTGCAAAGCGCTGCTATTGCATCTTGGCGTGCTCCTTGACCCCCATCCAACAAAGGGTTTCACCTCAGGCTTAATTGGCAGTGTGTGAGTATTTCCATGAGAGGTTTCTCACAAGTATTTTAAATGTAGTTGCTCCCACCAGCTGTGAGTGTGGTGTCAGAGCTGGGGCTACCTTGATGTAGCTCGGACCTTCCGACGGGTGGCCGGGTCCTGCGGAGCGCTGGGCGAAAGGAACTGGAGCTGCAGGAGAAGCCTTGAGGAGGACGTAGGAGCACTTGGCTCACACTGTTCTGCAGATAAGAGTTCAGATTCTGGCTGCCCAAAACAATGTTCAGATTCCTGTTCTGTGTTTAACAAATGTATTAAAGCAGAGTTTTGCTTCAGTTGTTTAAAACAAAACATTTTGATTGAAATGTGGTTGTTTAAAGATGTGAAACTTTAGAAATCATGTGACGTTTTGAAATATTTATGCAGGCTTTATGGAAGGTTTCTTGACTCCTGTTTGTTTTGTGATGGAAACTGTAGTTACAGGGTATTGATTTGGTCAAAGAAGATGTTCGTTTCCTCCTGCTTTAGGTGTATTTCAGTGAAATAAAAAAAGATTCTTACGGTTTTGCAGCTTCATGGCATAAACTCCAGCAGCTTTTGCTGTCCTGACCATTTTGCCTGTTCTAGAGCGATTAGTCAGGATAAATTTTGGTAGAGCATGCCCTGTGGTAAGCCTTAGCTTGCAAATGGTGCTACTGAAGAGCAGGAGTACTCCGATGTAAAAGGATTTATTGGAAATAGTCTCAAAGACCGTGGCAACCCAGAAGAGTTCGGTCTTTTGTATGCCTGCAGAGACTTTGCCCTGGTGTGAGCAGCGAAGGATTTTCTGGTAGACCCTTAGGTACTGAACTGGCAGGAGGACAGGTGACTGGTAGGATAGAAGTGCTCAGTTTTAACCTGTTGGGGGATTTTTGTTGGGTTTTCTTAGTTTGTGGGTTTTTTTTCCCATTTGAAATTGGGGTGAAGAAAACGAAGCTGCTCCAGCTGATCCTGCTCCAGACCACAGCCAGAGGAGCAATCTCCCTTCAGTGGTGTGACCAAAAAAAAAAATAATCCATGGATCAGTGGCTTCTACTTCAGGCATTGTATCATGACAGGCACTGCATCATGACAGACCTGTCCTTCTTTTGCCTGGGCAAGCTAACGCTGCCACACAGCACTGGCTTAGGTGGATGTATGGGATGGGATGCTCTGTGGGCAGCAATGTTGGTTTAGGTCAACATTGAATGCCGTCAGCTCTGGCATTTGTTGAGTTTCCTTCCAGCCGCAGTCCCTGCGTAGCCATGGTGAAATTGCTAAATGCCAGCTGTATCGATGTGATGGGGACATTGAAGTGAAGAGCCATATCCCGTCTCCCTGTCGGAGATTGCTGAGTGAAAAAACACTGTTAATTCACCAACTAGAGTTCAGGGCGAAGGTTTATATAGCTTCTGGTTTTATTCTAACTTGATTGCTCACCTGGAGTGCTCAGCCTGTCTGAGGACAAGAGTATATGCAGATTCCCCGGGCTATTATGCTGTATTAAAAAAAAGGCTGTGGTATGACTTTAGACTTAATCATCATTTATCCTACCCTGAAGGCATAGAAGTTAATGATGATATAGATCTGTGCGGTTTTGTGTTCCCCTTGACTGAGCATTAGAAATAATTAGGGCTTGTGGGATGGATGCACTGATGGTAGAGATGAGCAGAAAACATTTTTGAATGTGTGTATGTGCCTCTTCCAAGTTTGCTGGCAAAGATATGGGTGCTAAGTGTGTGCTTATGGGCTCAGAGGTTTCTTGCTTGCTTGTTGAGACGTAGCTAGCTGGTGCTGAGCAGGAAGGAAGGGGGAGTAAATGAATTCTGTTTTTTTTGGAGACTTTTAAGATTACGGGCCAAGCGGAGTTGCTAGCAATTTCTGGAGAGATTTCTTCATTTGGAGTAAGCTCTCCTACATCCCAAGTGTTGTGAAGTACAGCTCTGGGTTGTGCCTGTGGAATATCTACAGCTTTGGGGCTAGTCCGGGAGTCCCACGCTATACCGGAGCTGGCACTAGATCTTTTGAGGTATGGAAGCCTTAAGCATGTAGTTGGAGATATTCCTGAATTACCTCTGTCAGTGACCGGAGTGTTTGGGCTGGTTGGTTGTTAGACAGTCATGGCCAAATGCATGCTGATGGTCCTTACAGGCTGGATGGGGAGGAACTGGTTCTGCTCTGGAGAAGATCTCTGGTCTCTGTCTTGTTGTGGGTTGAACCAAAGACAGTTTCAGGACTTTTTATGCAGGTACAGAAAAGCTTCATCTCTTCCCCTGTAGCCATGCTATGAGTTATGGAAGCATCTGTTTGGGATGGTGGCAGCCCTTTTATAAAGTCTCTGGTAAAATGGTTTCCTCTGTTGCAGGTACCTACTTTATCTGCCTTTTCTCCCCCAACTTAGCCAATCTGCATTTTTTTTGGTGAAAGCCATTTCAGGACAAAACCTTCCTGCCAGGCAGGAAGGTGGTGGGACAAGAGGTGATGCCGAGCCTGTATGGACTTGTATGGGGGCTCCGGCGGTGTGGGATGGGAAGGCTGCCTGAGAGCATCCCAGAAGTGATGGTGGCATTGTCACTGTGCGTGGGGAGCTCTTGCCGCTGGGACATTGGAAGAGCCACCCCCTTGGAGAGGGGATGCTGGGGCTCTGGCCTGCTTGGTGGCTGAATTGATGTGGGTTTGGGACCTGGCAGTGGTTCAAGTAAGGGGCAGGTGTTCTGGAAATGACTGGGAGGGTGCTGATGGGGAGGATGCAGGTACCTTGTATCTAGATGCAGCAGGGGTAATCTGTGTTTGTACAAGAGTTTGGGGGATTCTCAAAGCAGAATATTTTGGTCCTTGCAGGCAATTTAGAATAACTACTGGCTAAATACATACTTCATGTAGTGTTTTAGAAGATATTCTGTGAAAGCAGTGCTGGGTAGAAGCTCGTGGGGCAGGCGGAGAGTCTGCTGTGCCTTCGCAGCCCCTCTGAGCTGGGCTGGGACCCCTCCGCTCCCCGGAGCAGCCCAGGCACAGGGCGAGCTTAAAGTCACTGCTCACCTCTTACCTTCCTGGCATGTGAATTTTGGGTTCTTGTGCCACACCTGTCAAAAGGTGTATCCCATCCTCTCCTATTTATTTTACTCTCTGTGGGATTCTACTAAAATAAGGGAGGAATTGGGTCTTTTCTAACTGGAGGTTTAGTATTTGGCTCTGCTGGCTGACTCACCGGAGTTAGAGTTGAATGGGTTGCATTATCTTTTCATATGCAGAAAATTATTTTGAAATTGAAGTTAATAACAGCAATTTAAAAATTGTCATTGATAGGAAGATGATATAATATTTAGTCGTATCATGTTCTTTTTATGATCTGATGTTCAAATAAAAGCACTTTTTCTGCTTTTGTCCTTAATTAGCATGTCATGAAGTTTGTGGTGTCAAACACACCATGTAATTATATTCATTAGTAGCATCTCCAGGACGAGTTTTAATTAAGTTCTACAATGTAGATCAATACTTGCTTTGCATCCGTTGCAGCTTACGACAGGAATATACCGTTCTGCGTGGTTTAATTACAGTGGTTGTAATAGGAGGAATTGAGTAAACCTGCCATTTTAGCAACCACACTCCTGTCCCTTGCTTTTTAAAATAGTGCACAGTTATAATATGGGACATGTTATTTATGTGCGTCCTGTTTGGAAGAATATTTGAAGATCGCTGTTTTTGTCCTGTTAAAAAGAAAATGCAGTGTGGTTCAGGAGCACTTGGGTACTAGTGCTTGACTTCAGCCGGAGCACGAGAAGTTAATGAGCATTTTACGTGCAGACCTCGGGAGAGGAAGGGCTGGCCATCACTGGTGACATACCTAGTGGTAGGTGATAGCAATACTTGTATTTTGCTTAGGCTGTGGAGTGGAAAGCCACCTAATTGTATGTTTAATTACTGTGAATATAATTCAGTGTAGTCTCCGAGTATCGCTTCCACCAAATGTCCTGTAGTTCGGTAGCGTTGCCAGCTCCCAACTGTTTTCTGTTTTGGCAGGAGAAAGCAATCCAGGCATGAAAACCCTGAGCTACCAAATGTTTTTTGCTCAACATCATGAAAATATACTTGAGGCAGAACATCTATATGCCTTATGCAAGTATTAATGCCAGGACGCTGTGAAAATATCTGGATAGACCGATCTTTTTTTAAGATAAGTGTTTGATGCCAGAACTGAGAATTGATTTTTTTTTTTCCCTACCTCAGTGTTGTATTTCTGTGTTTTGGGCTGTTTTTGTGTACGAGGGACTTAGAGCAGTCAGCCTTCAGTACAATGATTAAGACCAAACTGACTTGGAGAACTTTGTTTTTTCAAACTAAATCTGTTTAATCTTCCTTTGTCCTTTAAATACTTCTTTAAGATTTTAAAGCAGTGTGGCTTTTAGTATAGCGTACTGCTGAGTTTTCTTACTGTGCCTCTGTAACTAGTGTAATCCTGAGGTCCGAGGTACTCGGTTGGCAGCGTTTTGAACTTGGTCTGCGGTGCTTGGCCTCGGAGGTGTCTGCATGGGTGTGTTGGGCTGTGCAGAGACAGCAAAACCAGGGGGGAGGGTTGCGGTACGCTCGCATCCCTCGTACTTGTGCACGCAACCCGTTTGTTTCTCTTCTCTAGCGATCTAGAAAGCTCTGGATCTAGAAACAATCTAGAAAACTTCTATAGGAGTGAGCGCAAAGGCTCCTCTACCTGTTTCAACCTTGTTCTTGGGCTTGGTTATCATGGACTGGAAAGTCTTGAAAGTCTAATTCTGAAAAACTTCCAGTGGGATTTTTAAAGAGCACATAGGATGGAGATCAGGGATTGAAGACGCAGGGAAATGGCTTTCTTTTCTGGAAGGACACGAGTACAAAAAGTGAGGTATTGGGCAGGCAAATACACTGAGAAGTGAGTGGTGTAATCCAAAAAGGAGGTGCTTTTGAAGTAGAAGTAAGTTCCTCCTGGGTTGAGGTGCTGGATGACAGCTGTTGATTCAGAGACAAGCTTTTAACTTGGAGATTTAAAGCCCTGGGTACAGGAGGTGAAAGCTCAGCACCAGAAGCTGTTATAATTTTTCTTAGCTGAGTTAAGTGTGTGTAGATTTAATTACTTCACCCTTTTTACTGAATATTTTAGATAATACGTGTGGAAAAATATTATAGTCTTGGGAATATTTTTTGCTGTTTACTGTAAATTGTTGATTGCTTGTGTGACTTAAGAAAGCTACTCTAAATTTTTTGTGGGGAGATGAAAATCCCTGGGATATCTTACAATGAAGTTGTCAAAGACTGGGGGGGAAAAATGTGAGAGAGGGAGAAAAGAATGAATTCCTGATAACAGTAATACTTACACATATAATACTTTAAAAATTGATTTCGTGATAATTGGGAAACTCTGCATGTTGTTTCTTGTTCAATTTATGTCTTAAAGGCCTGATAATGCCAAAAACATATGTCACCTTAGAAGAAATGTGTGTCTAAACACGCACAGATATTTGAGTGTATGTGTATACCGATATACTGTATGTCTTACATATGCAGATAAACACAATGTGCATTATGTATTTATTCTCCATGAAAGACCGGATCCTAAGAACATGAAGGATCTGGATCTCACAGAAGGGTAGTGCATTTGCAACTTGATTTCAGTGGCAGATCTCAAAGGGATAACGTAATGCATTCGTCGAATTGTTTTCAGTGTATGACCTCATTGTTAGAGAAGATATTGCATTGATATCTCGCTTTGCAAAAAATCCTTCCTTGGCTAATTATAAACAGCCTATTTACCATAGCCACCCAAACCTCAAAATATTTACTGAGGTTTGTAATCCATCCCTCTTCCTTAACAATATTTTTTCTCTTATTTTCAGTGAATTTACTGGACTCGCGCACAGTCATGGGGGATCTAGGATGGATAGCCTACCCAAAAAATGGGGTAAGTCTCTGTTTGCGTTCTCTCACGGATTACACTAATCGTTTCCATTTGGAAAGTAGACTACTGGGTTTAAAAACTCCCTGGAGTGATTTGTTGGCAATGGGGGGGGAAAAAGTAAATAAAACAACAAACTGTGACTGGAAAAAATGGAGCTGTGTGGCTAGGGGATTGATTTATTTATGCAGCAGAGACAACCACAAGTATTAAAAAAACCCAAACTAAAAACCCACAACAAAACAAAAGAAAAAAATCATGAGTCAGCCTCCTGACTCCTTCCCTCACCAAGAAAATCCACGAGGTTATTTTAAATTTTTTAAAAATCATAAATTCCTGCTCTTTTCTTCTTGAACCTTTGGACTAAATGTCCAACACAATTTTTTGGAAGCTTTGTTCTGAAACACAGAGTCTGGGACATTGCTGTTAGCTTTAAATGAACAGGGCTCTTCAGAAATACTTCCTAGGCTTGTGATAAAATTCT
The DNA here is from genome assembly GCF_000690535.1 of Cariama cristata. Classification (NCBI taxonomy): domain Eukaryota; kingdom Metazoa; phylum Chordata; class Aves; order Cariamiformes; family Cariamidae; genus Cariama; species Cariama cristata. The sequence continues at coordinate 15,398 of NW_009620128.1, forward strand.
GGGAGCTGATAACATTGGAACAGGAGCTCAGTTTTAAGCACCTTGCAGTGCCTCTATCCCTTACTATTACTTACACTGAGAGTTGAAGGACCTGGCCTCCTAATTTGATACCTGAAATAAGTGCTGGAGATGCATTAATACCTGCAGTGTGAGCAGTCGTTGCTGTGACTTTGTCTTTGATTTGGCTGGAGCGTCCTCGGTGCTGTACCGTAACAGAGCTTTGGTACAGTCTTGAAAGGTTGATTTCTGCACTGTGCTGAGTATTCCTGTCAGTTCCTGGGAGCCATGAGCACCACGTGAGGTGAGAAAGCATCCCAAGAGAGAAATGCTGCAGGATGGAGCCCTCCAACAGAGCAGCTCTCAGGGATGTTATTCCAGAGTTTTGGTCACCAGCTGAAATGGGCTGCAGAATTGTCTTGGACTCCAGTTGGATTGTTGTTAACATGATGGCAATGTTTGTAGGAAATGGAACCAACCCTGTGTGTATATATATTAACATGGTGAATTAAAATCTGGCTTTCCGTATATTCAGTGTGGATGAAAGGTTGTAGAAATGGCAGCCTCGCTCAGATGAGCTGCATGTTTGCAGGCACTGGTTATGGCAGGGATGTAAAAGCTATGTGGGGAGCTGAGTTTGTCCTCGACTCAGTTCAAGATCTAATCTGTTGCGAGCAGAGTCTATAACCATTTTTTTTAATCTACTGATTTAAAGCCAAGAACTAAACTTGCTCCCCTTGCATGTATTGGCATCAGAATAACCGGTGCCAGATATGCTGGCAGAGGGATGTGTTGGTGCCACGGCACACCATAAAGATCCCGATGTCTGCTTCTTAATGGAAGATTTTTCCTTTTTGAACACCTCTTGGTGTTTTTCCTGTGGTATAAAGCACAGTTGCTGTATATCCCAATGTCCTTACGAGAATATCAGTAGAAAAATAACTAGGCCTGAGGAGTTCAGGAGACTTCTGAGTCTGTAAGTGTAGATGAATAAATGAAAAGCTAAAAATCCGATGCATAAGTCTCAGTTGTGTCTTCATTATTTAGAGAGACCTTTCTATATTTACAAGCTTGGTTTCCAAACGGCACCTGGAAGTGCGCTCATGAATGCCAAATTAATGGTTACTGACTCAATACAGAGAATTTTTTTTTTCCTTAAATTGACAAATAAAAAGTGAATCAGGCAGTTGGTTTTTGAATTTGCAGGAATCTCCTCTTAATCTTTGTTTTCATGGGATATCATAAAAATTCAGGAGGCTAGACCAATTATCTCCTTTTTGGTCTAATATATTTGCAGTATTTTACTAGTAGCAAAAAAAGTCTTTCCAGTCTTACTTCTCTAACTGCCTTGTCTGCTTGGCAATCAGCTATGCTTCAGTCATACTGTTTGCTTAATTTTTTTTTAAAGATCTGCCTTGTATAAATATTTTAAGTAACTCACTTCAGGATTTGAATTTGGAAAAGGAGGGACCTTTAACTGAGATCAGAGATATGCAAGCTGGTTTTGAAGTTACTCTCATACAACTTTGTTATCTCGGAATGTCCTCGTAGGGAGAATTTTGGAAGGTCCGTCTATCTGTCTGGGCAGTCCCCCATCAAGGGAAGGAACAGAAATTTCATCATCTGTCATACTTTGCAACGCTATAGTGTGTAGATACAAACTGTGTGCTGAAGTAAGCTTTTTTGATGCATGGTATTTTGTTATTGCTATTAACAGTATCCTGTGGAGTACTTTTCAAGTACTTGGTAGCAATTTCAATGGTGATATAGTTCCAACTGAAGAGACGTGAGCTTTTGAAGCAGCCTTCAACTCCTCTAGTGGTGCTGCTTCTCCACTTGAGATGAATTTTATTCATGAATTCATAATTTTATTATGAATCTTAAGGAAACTTCATATTTTTCCTTGAAACACATCTGCTAGAAGTAGGGGATTGCACCAGGAGCGCAGCTGCTGTTAAAAGAAAGCGAGTGTTTAAGTCTTTGTAGTTGTATGGGAGTGCTTGGGAGAAGTTATCTGTGTATCATAAAGGCTGTTTTGAAAATGTATTTCCATGTTTATAAAAAAAACCCCAGAAAAATAACAGCAAAAAACCCACAAAACAAAACCAAAACAAGCCACCAAAAAACCCCACCAAAACCCACCCAAACAATGGGAGTAGGAGATCTGGTCAAGCCAAATGAGTTTGCTTTGGGCAGATCCTTTGTAGGTGTCATAGTCTGCATTTTTATTATAGCTGTGTGCCATGGTAGTTTGTGTATTAAAGCTTTAAGATGTTCCGTACTCCAGGGAGGTCCCAGCTGCCCTTGTTGAGCCTGTTGCTCACCCCGTTTTTGCTGAACACAATGGGAAAATGTGATCTCACTTGGGAAAGGAAAAGCAGCAGTATATGGGAAGGAAAGGAGACTGACCCTCCGGTCTGGAGATAGATTAGGCTTAGAGGTAGACTTCTTTCATGTCTGTAATTCCAAATAAAGCACCACAGCTGCTTTAGCCCCCACAAGATCAGACCTTGGTCCACTGCTAAACAGTGTTCACCAGCTCATCTTGTGAGTGATGGGTTTTAGGGGAAGGGAGAGGAGCAGTTTAACCAAGAGTTGCCTCTGCAGGGCTTTGTCTAGCTTAGGTGCTTATTTGATACAGGTTTTGGTAGTGTCTGGTATCCTTGCAGCCTGGCTGGCCTTCATTTTCCCCCACACACGTAGAAGGTAGGAAAAATCCCCTTCTTCCTTCGTATGGAGTATTGAGGGACCAGTGGAATGAAGTGATGGGACTGAAATGTGCTGTGGCCAGGCAGGAGTTGAAAGATGGTCTCTGGGTGTGAAGAACCGGCTGGTGTGCTGGAAGAGGTGCTTTGTTCTTTCTCTTGCTTTGCTGTGAAGGATCAATGAATCATGATGGTGTGGCTTCCCGGCTGCCCCAGGAGCCCTTCCCTGGCCGTGTGGGTTCAGCACCTTGCTGCAGTCGGGCAGTCCGCTCTTAAACCTGCGGTTACATCAGTTGGAGTGTCACCAAAGTCCTCCTGAGGTCTGCGCGGCCACGGAGCTCGGAAGGGGACTCTCTGTCTGCTGGTGGAGCGTGGTCAGCATGGAAATGTTGCTTCTTTTGCAGCTTGAGTCGAGAATTCATCCTGTTATTACATGCCAAAGGGACAATTTGGACTTTGCTTTGCAGCTTGTGTAAGTTTACTTTAACCTGAAGGAGGTTATTGGAATTACCAGAGGCTATATCAGAAAAGTCTGGTCCCTCTTGTGTAGTAGGAAGCACTCTGAGCACATCAACAAAAAGTCTTTTTTTTTATTAAAGCCTATGCTTGTACAGCAGGTCTGTCAAGTCTTTTACCTCCAGACTGATTCCTGGGGTGCTGCTTAGGGTGACCCAAACTGGGCACATCAGAGGTTGATGTGTGCGTTATACATGGCTGTGACACCGACTAGCTCACATCTCCAGAAACTGCCTGCATTTGCCTGTGCTAAACATACATTTTTAAGCTATGGAAGCTCACAGAGGTAGGAAGAGTGGTAAGTGCTGTCAGAGAAGTTGCCGGGTCGGGTCAGGCAGTGTTTGTGGGCTGTGTTGCCCCCTCTCCTCCCTCGGTTTGGCAGGGGACTCTGCGTGATGCATCTTGGCTCCCTGCGAAGCCATAGCAGGGGGAGAAGCTACAAAGACCCCCCTGTAAACCTGTGCTGTTCAGTCTTCTTGGGTCTGGCCGAGTAAAAACACGGGCACTTCTAACAGTATCCAGATGATTGCAAAAGCTGCTGATTTAAAGAAATACTTTCTTTGAGCTGGCTTCATTTATTCAGTGAATTATGTCTGAATTTTTTTTTTCAGTGGTTATAATAGTGCTGATTTACTTGTTTCACACCCTCCCTCCTTTCAGGGTTCATTTTAAAACTCAAACAACTTAAGAGTGCACTTTTTCTGTCCAAATCAGTGCCGCACACCTGCTTTGCTTTTGTGTAACAGGTCCTCTCTCGGATCTCCTCCACCTCCCATTGATTTCCCTGACCTTCCTGTAGCACAGAACAGGAAAGCCTCCGTGGTCCTTGGGGTATTGGCGATGTGCTGTGGCTCACTGCACAGCTCCACTTGCTGGGATGATTTTTTTTTAGGCTCAGACATGAAAATAAACATGTCCTAAGGAACCTGGTCCTATTCATAATTCTTTATTTGTTGCAGAAAATGAGAGAGCTGGATGACTTGTTGCGTGTGAAGGGTGGGAGGGAAGGCGGTTGCCCCTGCTTTTGGTGGTTAATAAGGCCGAGTTGTCAAAGTTAGGGATTAAAGTCAGCCAGATTAATTCTGCAAGTTACTCCTCGTTTATGTAGGACATTGGTGGGTTTGGGTTTTTTCTATTTTTTTTTTGCAAGCAGTGTTTCTGGCTCATTCTTTTGAGGACAGGTACCCTAGGGTGCATCTTTGAAGTTAAAAATAACAGCGGTTTAGATTACTCAGCACGGTTTGTGAATAGATTCGTGTTGCGCTCTGTCAATCTTAGTTGAGATAGAGATTTTTATACAGGAATCCTGGATTGGAGGCAGTGTTTGCCCTCAGGGATAGAAATAAAATAAAGGGGGAGGGATAGGGGATAGTGAGAGGAGGAGGATGATTTTTGGCACCATTGAGCTGTGTCATGTAGCTATGATTACAATTGGCATTTTCAGGGCAGTACTTTTGGCAGCCTGTGGTTTTTTTTTTTTCTGGAAATGCTGCTGCTCAGCTGTGACCAGTGTAGAAGAGGAACCAGGGGGATCTGTGGTTGTGGTTTAACCCCAGCCAACAGCTCAGCCCCACGCAGCTGCTGGCTTGCTCCCACCCTGATGGGATGGGGGAGAGAATCGGAAGGGTAGAAGTGAGAAAACTTGTGAGTTGGGATCAATACAGTTTAATAGGCAAAGCAAAAGCCATGCCCACAAACAAAGCAAAACCAGGGAATTCCTTCCCCACTGCCCGTGGGCAGACAGAGGTTCAGCCATCTCCAGGAAAGCTGGGCTCCATCATACAGAACGGTGACTTGGGAAGACAAACTCCATCACTCCCAATGTCCCCCCCTTCTTCCTTCCCCCAGCTGTATATGCTGAGCATGATGCCACATGGTATGGGATATCCCTTGGGTCATTGGTGTCAGCTGTCCCGGCTGTGTCCCCTCCCAACTCCTTGTGGCCCCCCCCAGGCTCCTTGCTGGTGGGGTGAGAGGCAGAAAAGGCCTTGACTCAGCAGTAAGGAAAACATCCCTCTGTTACCAACACTGTTTCCAGCACAAATCCAAAACACAGCCCCATACCAGCTACTGTGAAGAACATTTACTCTCCCCCAGCCAGAGCCAGCACATATGCTGACATGACAAAATCACAATACATACTGCAGCAGGGAGCACGATGGAAATCAGTAATACCCGAGTAGGTGAAAAAATATATTAACGACACCCTAAAACCCTGCAATTTAGCTGCTTTGTTTATATGTGTGTGCTTTTGTGCATGCACAGGTTAGTAAGAAACCTACTGTGCACCTAAATATTTGAAGTAAACAGAGTAATCCAAACTAAAGCAGTACTTAAAACTTTCCGTTACATACAGAATAAAGGAATTTTACATGAATAACCTGGGGGATGATGCCGAGTTCAATAGAATTGGGAAAAATAAGGGGAGGAGTTGTTTTCCACAAGGATTCCTTAAGGTAAAATGCAGTATCTGTATATATGTAAACTTCTGTCCTCTGTGAATCCTCATGGTTTTTCATGTGCATCCATGGTTGTTTTTGCTCATAACCCATGGGGCCGTGATGATGTGTTTTCTTTTGGTGATGCTGCTTGTTTGAGTGTGCATGAGTGATTCATGCATGTTGTATTGGATAGCATAATTATAAGAAAAGAACTTGAACTCTGGGTCTGAAAAGATGCCAGAGGTTAATAATGCAGTTGTGTGGGACCCTTATGGTAACTGAACTAAACTGGGTTTTAAAGCAGTGCTGAGTTGATCTTTCAGACTCTGAAAGCCACCGAGTAAGACTGAAGATGCTGGAGTTAATGGGAGCGGGGGCAATACCGTGAGAGTTGAATTTGGCCAACTGGCTACTGTTCACATTGGTACGTTTCCCTGGTGAGTTGGTGGCCTTTCAGAGCTGCATTGGTTTCACAGAGCTTGAATATATCTATCAAAACTTAATGGGATCAGGTCTGCAATGGAGAGATGGGTCTTGTAGGGAACGGCTGATGGGATTGGGTGTAGCATAGAGTGTTTGTTGGACTGGCCCACAACCACCTTGAGGGATGCAGAGAAGAGAGGAATAACCTCTGGCCCAGGTTTGCAATGGGTAGGACGAGAAAATCAGGATTTGTTTCAGCTAAGCTGATTCAGGTTAAATTTGTCAGAAAGTACTTTCTACTGGTGCATCTTTGGGGCAGATGTGGGGTTGCTTTCACAGGAGGTCTCTGACAGCAGGTGAGACCATTGCTTACTCTGGACAAGCAGAGTTCATCTCGTTTGGAGGAACAAATCAGGCAATTTGTTCTGGCCTTTCCCAGCCCGACATCTGAAGCCCTGCTGTCTGAAAGCTTGTGCTGACTCTGACTAGGGTGAGATCTGGTTTTGTTTCTGAGCTCTTTATTTTTTTATTGTCTTGCCCTGCTTAAAAACCACATTACCACTATGCATTCAACACCTTGTATTTAAGATCCCCTCCTCCGATACCTGGAACGTATTAGCTATGGTATGTAGCTGCTTTTAAACCAGAGTACCTCTTGCTAGACAACAATTCTCATTAAATAGCCTCATTCATGTCCTTTGTCATATTTTCTTTCCTCTCTGAAGTTAAATCTTCTTGCTCCGTTTGAGCAATGTTCTTAAACTCGTTGGACTCTCGGCTCGCTACCCTTTGGTTTGCACGCTGTTGACATGAATCAAACCTTTATTTGGGAGCAGCATCTGGCATGGCATAGGTCTTACTAAAGGAGATCTAAAATGCCTGGAGTACTCTAAGGTACTGTAAAATAAATTAATACTAGTAAGATTAAGAATAAAGCAAATCTTTATCTCGGCTAGAACTGTATTACTGGAATAATGTATCACTAACCTGATCTTGAAAATCCACCACAGAAAAAATGAAGGCTGATCCTTCAGTATATCGTTTTGTAAATACAGTTGTCAGCTTTAGGTTCCTCCACAGAGGCTCATTGGGCAAACAATAATCTCCTTTCATGCTAAAAAGTCTTTTTTTCCCTCTAGTGTCTAGGAATTATGTTTGGGGATAAAAGAGCTTTGAAGAGCTTTATCTTCTAAAACCATTGTTTTCTCTGTTACTTTTGTGCCAATTTCAGAAATATTGGTATCCAACAGTTAGTAACCGTACAATTAAAATGTATAAATGTAGTGCTGTCATGGAGAATCTGAAACTTTGTGGAACAAAATATTACTGTTACAGAACACATACGCAACAGCCCAGGGTTCATAAAACATGCATGAGGATTTTATAGCTTATGTTGATGAATTTTTGTAGTATATTACTTACTGCTTCATATGCTAAATATATGTATCAGTGGGTTACTTGTCACTTAAGTCTTATAAAAGGATTATGCAATTAAAATGCATTGGCCTTGCTCTTGCCCCATTTGACAGCATATATTTTTATTCAGGTCAATGACTTTTTTGGGTAACTAAATTCCGGAGTGCAGTCCTGTTCGGTTTTCTTTTCATGTTACTCATTCAGGAAAGCTAGCTCTAAAAAACACGAAATAAAATACATGCTGACTTCAGAAGGGGAAACACATGGTAGGTTGGTCTAGAAGGAGAAAATTTTAAATGCAGAATTCCTGAAAATAGTGTTAAGATGGAAGCTTTTGTCTTCATGACCAGTGGTTGCCCTTTGGATTGCACAGTGAATGAAGACAATAAAAATTAGAGGGCTTTTTCGAAGACCCATCACCTAACTTAAAACCAGTAAGGAGAGCTTTTTGATGGACTGCTGTTTTACTGCGAAGCCCTGATGTGTGGCTATTGAAGGAATAGTTCAGCAGCTGAACAGCTAGGACTGGCAGAACACAATTTCATCTGTTTTTCAAGGTATTAATGGGAAGGGTTCAGGATTTTCAGAGATGGAGAACGGAGGTGTAGTGTTCTCTGATTGCTTGTCCTGGTCACAAGAATGGGGTGGTTTTCAGTTGCTGAAGGCTACGTGCATGTACTAAAGGGGGAGGGAGGGTGGGACTGGGTTTTTGGTTATTGAAAGAAAATGTATTTTAGTTGGAAACTTTTTGCCTCAAAATATTTTGGTTTTATAGTCTTAATTTATCTTAAGGCTTCATTTTGGGGGAAAAGGCATGCTAAACTGTATGATTTAGTGTGTTTGACTAAGGCAGTAATCACGAGATCTGTCAGTTTTAATATTGAAAATACTGCGGCAAAACAGATGGGAATTTAAGTACCGAGAGTACACACAGATACAAACGCATCCTTTTGGGGGTTGTGTTAACTGTTCCCCAAAGAAAAGCGTTAGCTCCTATCACCACCTCTGAGGCTGTTCCCAACACGAATGATGAAGCACTGCTGAAGGGAAGGTGGGTGACACCCAGCTGTCCATCATCGCCGTGATGTTGTATGCTGCCAAGCCACCGTCATCAATTGCCTGCACCCTCTGGACTGAACAGGGAGTATAAAAAAACTGCAGGACACAATTAGGCTGCTGCTTCCCCTGCCTGGTCAGAGGGTCGGGGGGGGAAAAAAAGACCAAACAAACAAAAAAACCCCACAAAACCCCAAAAAAACCCAAAACTCCAAAAAAAGACTGTGCCATCTTGTGGGAAATGGGAAGAGGAATTATTTTTTCCATGTGTACTGGGGAATTACTGTTCCTTATTTCTATTTCAAGATGGTTTACTGTAAACACATCAGTGATGTAGTAGTGATTTAGAGGTAGGAGTGAATGATGCTTGCATGTTAGCTTGATCCTCACCTACCCCCGTATGCCCTTAGAGCTCTTAGCAAGGAAGAATCCATGGACGAGGTCCCAGATAGCTGCAGGGAGGGGCAGGGTGTGGCCCTGGGGGTTGGTAGGAAGCCAGCCCCCCCCCAAGAGTAGGGGCTGTGCATCAGCATCTTGATGGAGGAGGAGGAGGAATTATGCAGCTCCCAGGAGAGGGGTGGTGATGGTGGGGAGCAGAGACTGCTGGTGGCTTGCTAAAAACTCAGAGCAGGCTGAAGGACCCCCAGCACAGGCCTTCATTTGCCTTCTTTTGCTGCTTTCCAAGAAGGAAAGTATTATTAGATACCTGGTTCTTGCCAAAATGCTCTGATAAGTAAGAACACACAAATTAAACACTTATTTTTCTCTTGCGTTCGTTACTCCAGCAAGTGCCAGGCTGCTGCTTTGCTTGTATTAAATTCTTGATTTCATGAAATGAACAGTAGAAAATTATTTTAAGCAAATGTTTTTAAAAAGTTATCCATTCCTAAAGCCTGATTTCCCTTTAAGACTGTGCATCTAACTGATTTCTGTATATGTGACCTACCTATATATTGAAACACAGAAAATAGTGTCCTGTAGATCTGTTACTGTGCTGAAATAAGATAAACCAAAAGCTTGTAAAGATGTGTGCTTTCTGTGGATAATCACCCTCCTTGGGATGCTGTCTTGCAGTATCAAAGATGGGAACTTTTTGGCTCTGAGGCAGGGGAAGGACTGAGACTTTGTGCTGCAAAAATTCTTATTTGACTTCAGCAAAAATATTTTGGGGCAAGTGACCTGACCTTCGTCTTCAAAAATCTTCCTGTAATAGCAATGATTCTTCCCGTAATATTGACAGTCCATAATGTTGCACAGAAGATGCAGTTGGCAGGAGAAGACAGCACGGAGTATTTCTTAATGAGATTTGTTATGTTCGTGTACGCTGTTAATCCGTTTGCAGCTCTCTTCTGGTTGGGAGGAAGAGCTGCGGGCTTGGTGTTATTCTTGTTCAAGTCAACCTTGCCTTTGGCTGCGAGTTGGACCAAGAAGTGGTGGGAGAGGAGCCGATGAAAGGACTTTGTAATTTAAATGTCTGCTTATTGAAAGTGATCTTCCAGAATTAATTGTTTTTTTCCTAGGTGTTTGAGTTTCTCTGCAGATGTGCCACTCATAGGGAGCGGTCCTGCTGGGATGATATCCCCGAGACCCAACTGTATTCAGCAGATACCAAGTGGGGTGGGAAAATTGTCTGTTTCTAAAAAGGAGAACTTGGGTTTTTTTTCCTACCAGCTGTTCTGAGAAACCAGCACGTTCTGCCTGTGCTAGCAGCCTTTGTCATTGGGACCTCAATTTTACTTCTGTGCTTTTTTGGGGGAGGGGAAGGTGGTTTGTCTTGGCATATTCAGCCTGCAAACTCCGGTCATAGCCCTGATGCCGTGATTCTCCTGGTTTCCTACTGGAGCCTGGGCCATTCCTGAAGTTTGTCCCTTGAAGTTGAGGGCCATCCATGTAACTTCTGCTGTGTATGGTGTCTGCTCGCATTGCTTGCTCCTAGTTCAGCCAACAGTAAAGAATAGCCAAAATGTGGCCTTTGGTCTTCTGGTCAGAGACCTTGGGGGTGTTCGGTGTTGTTTTATCTTAGCTCTGTTGAAAAACTGGGAGGATTCACACTTGAGGGATTTCCCTCTGTTTCAAACCTCCAAACTGTTTGACGGGGCAGCTGTTGGAGCTCCTTGCAAGACATAATTTTAAGCGCTGTTACAAGTTGTAGAGCGTGCACTGACTGTTTTAGTTGATTGCAATGCAAATGTATAGTAAGCCCTTAAATTGTAGCCGGTGTTGTGATTACAAATCATTACAATAATGCGAGATTATTCAGTTTGTCGCAAATCCTTCTAGGCTACACAATTAAAGTCATAACCACAAGTATAATCCTGTGAGATAAAGTCAGTTCATTGCACAGTCTCCTTCTGGTTTACTGTTTGGTTTATTTTGATGCCAGATGGAATAACTAAATGTTCCTGTGTAGTTAACTTCAATGGCAGCATGTATGCTTGTTGTGTTTCTGCTAATCCTGGAGTTTATTTTACATCCCTAAAAATGTGGATATTGATTAATACAATAGTTGGGCAAAGCCCTGATGATTTCAGTTCTAGTGCTGGGAAAATCAACCTAAAAACGATGATGTTTTAGAAAAGTAGGGCTAGTTATGTCAGTCACTATAGATGTCTTGTCAGATGACTAGAACGTAATTGAGTTGTGGTCACTGATACGTGGTGTTAGGTGATGGGGTAGGTGACGGCGAGCAGGTCGGTGCCTCATTGCAAAAGCAGCGCCTGCGGTTGCTCTGCCGCAGTTATGACGAGGTGGAGTACAGCTGCTGAACGGGAACAAAATGAATAGTTCACTTGGAAATGGGTTTCAGGCCAAATCAAAACCTTTTTGCACGGTTTCAGATACCCATCTCCTTTCTTGTGTGGTACTTGTCTTTTCCCGATACTGGATGTTGTGATGCTTCCAGCGCGAAGGAAAGGGCAGTGGGCTGAGGAGCGACTCGTGCCCATCGGCCAGAGCCCGATGGCTCGGTGTGTCGGAGTAATTCTGGTAAATACCCAGGCTGAGATAATCAAAACCTCTCAGGGGATTTGGTTGTTGTCCTACTTAGTAATTTTAATGCTACTTGAATATCTGTGCTGATTACACAGGCTGTAAGCTCAGCTTCCCAACCTCTGTATATTCAATTTTAAAATGCTGGTTTTTCAGAGTTTGGTATATCTAACTGGGAGGGGTGGTCTCGATGTGAATGGGCAGTACAGATAGGCAGGAGCTACTGCGTCCTTTGGAGTCGCAGTAACTAAGTCTGGCAGAGGCTGTTTCTCAGAGCCGTAGAAGTGTATTGAGCTGGCAAATGTCTTTAGCCCCCAGGGGATTTGGTTATGATGCTGCCTGTATAGTGTTTGTAAAAGGCTTTTGCTGTGAAGGTGTTGGAGAGAAAGCAGGGTATCTTAAGCAGCCCTTGCTCGGTGTTTGCAAAGCTCTTTGGTTTGATGCCACTAGCCCAGGGGAACCTTTTGGACTCCTCTCTTCCCTGCCCCTTTTGAGCACGGCATTGCTCCGGTGGTTTGCTGCTTGCCGGGTTAGCTCCTCCACCCCGAACCTGGGGGAGGGTTTCCCCGAGCACCGCTGTTTGCAGAGCCCCACCTCGCTGAAGCTGCGTGTGCAGAAGTCCCCGTGCATCCCTCCAAGTGTTGCAGAGGGTCTTTGGCAGAAGGCAGAATCTGTGTTGGGTGTCTTTTTTTCATTATCAAGTGGGGCTTTTCCTAGTTGAATTCCTTGAAGCATCTGTCCCTGCTGGAAGACCATGTAGTGTCCCCATTGATCAAGGATAAAGCAAGAAGCTGAGACCCGAAATGGGTGCTAGTGCCATAGCTGTCCCATGTTTTCTTGAGCTGGGAATGAGCCTAAGTTAACAAGAGTCTTGATTGTTGCCTTTAAAAACCAGATTGTCCCCTTCCTTTTTTCTAACCTTTGTTTTGTCTGTTCAAAAATAAAGTGGCAAAGAGAGAAAAGAGGATGAAAACAATTTTTTTCGCACGCAGTGCTGTGACCAGAGCTATTACTTGGCAAATTTCCTTGCTTTGCTCTGCGGAGCTTTAAATCTGAGAACTTAACTAGTTCTCTTCTGTATTACAGTAAATACATAAGTAATCAAAATGATATTAAGAAAGTTGGGCAACTCCCTGCTGTTCAAATATGTTAATTGCAAATCGTTGACATTCTAGACGTGCTGTTTCTCACTGAGTTTAGCTTCCTTGCTGATGGAGTAAAATAATCGATTGAAAAAAGCACAATGTTATAGTATTTGCTAGTTTTTGTTATTTAAAAATAAGAGCAGATTTGGGGAGGTATGAGCTGAAGGTAATGGTGATGTACCTTCATCGGATTGAAGGCCAGTGGGTGTGTTAACATTATGTAGTTCAATCTCCTGTGGTACGTACAGCGTAGAGACTTGTTCAGGGGTCCTTGCAGCAGGTCTGTAACCTTGGCTTGACCTACAGTGCATCTTCTGGAGAGGGATTTGTTCTTTGATTTAGTTTTCCTCTTTTGGTGAGTCCACCACATCCCTTTGTAGCTTGTGCCAACAGCAAGCGGTCCTTGTTATAAAGAGAAACTCATCTTTCTGGCTCGAATTGGTCCAACTTCAGTTCTCAGTCAATGGATCTTGTTATGCCTCTTCTTGCTAACTTTACAGGTATCTACTTGTCATCTCTCTTGGTCCTCCTCACACCCTGTTTCAGGCAAATAGAGGCCACAAGCAAGTTAGCCACATCCACGCATCCCCACCTTCTGTTCCATTTTATTTTTTTTTTTGCAGATTTTTGTGCTGTAAAGTAGATTGTTTTGATCTCTCGAGTAGCTGTGGAGTCTTTTGTGGGATCTTTACATTTTATCCTAGCTGAAATGTTGCCATTTGAGATGAAAGTGGCTGTCTGGAAGTGGTCTTAGTTAAGTATTGTGTTACCTTTTTGTTTGCTTTGTGAGGCAAATGGATCACAAGGAGAAGAAAATCATCCTTGTGATGGAAACCAGGTAAAGTGTGAAGGGGGAATGTCAGTGGCTGCTGGGCTGGATGCTGTGGCAGGGAGGAGCTGGGGTGCAGTGCCAGATGTATCCAGGACCTGAACCTGCGTGCTAGGGCTCTGCTGAAGCTCCTCCATCAGTTGACCTGGGCGCTTGGTTAGGGGAATCCATGGGAGGTGGACCTGCTGCTACACGAGTGCATCACGTACATCGTTTCTAATGGGTAGACAGATTCCTGTTACAAGGGGAGATAGAACCCTGCAGCCTCCTAAAGTCTTAGCCAAGGTCGGATTCAGTCCTGGCTCAGCATCAGCTTTAGCGCAAGTAAAGGCTTCGTGCCTGCAAAGCCAGATATCTTGCAGCGTCTCGGGACTCTGCGTCCCTGAGCGGAGGAGACTGCACTGAAATCACCGGCGTGCTGGATGGCCTGTCGCTGACTGTTTCGGTCCACACAAATAAGAAAATTTTCCCTTTTATGTGTATGAGTGGTGGAGTTCTTTGGGGCTGGTCTTGTGTCACTTGCGCCCAAGGCAAGGGGAAGCTATGGAGACCCAACAATGGGGTTTTGTGTCCTTCCCCTAAATGGCTTATTCTTTTACGTAGTATGAAATTTCTTTCACGGCTTACTGTTTTAAGTTTCTTTGTGCACAATAGTTTATGGATGAGAACACCCATTATTAGAAAGCTTTACATATTATGCACTATGAGGGCAACTTTTCAGCATCAGAGTACCATTTCTTCAGCTGTCTAACTTCCAGTGGGTATGTGTTTTGGTAAGAAGAATGATGTCAATTAAGCACATAACCTGTAGAAGTGCTGTTTCCTATGCTAATTAGTTCTTCCTCTGAGAATTGTACTTTTAATTTATTTTTTAAAGTGCATTCATTCATCCTTTTACTTTCAAACTTCAACGCTTCCAGTGAAACTAGATGTGTGTTTCACGAAGAGTCTGAAGCTGAAGAGACAAAGATTGAAAGGGGATTGATTTCATGGTTTAACTGCTAAATAACAATGAAACTGTGTTTGTAATTTCATGTTTGTGTGAAGTGGTCAATCAGTCCGTTTTTGTAAAGTGACTGTAAAGCCTAGAATTGGGATGGATGAATAATCACCTGTAGTTTCTGGGCTGGGTAGTGCCTTTTCTGCCAGGAGCTCCTGAAGATGATTTGAAACTTTTTTTTTACCAGAAATTCAGGGCCACAGATGAAGATTATCTTGCCCTGCAGTAAAATGCTGTTGCTGCAGTTTGGCTGAGTTATGTCGGTAAGCTGCACAAAACCAGGAGAAGATTGTGTTCAGCGGTGGCCTGCTGTGAAAGTCTCTCTGCCGTACGCAAGTCCAAGGGAGGTCCTTGCTTGTGGTTTTATGGGCTGGTAGGGGAGAAGGAGCGCTGGAAGGAAATGCAAAAGGCTGGAGCTGTGCGGGACAGCAGAGCGTTTGGGATGGCCAAACCCAACAGGTCCATGGCTACCTGGGATGGGCGGACTGCGGCTCTGCGCACTTGTCTCCGTTTCCCGTCTTAACCCGAATCTTCTGCTGCTGGAGGAAGGAAGGGTTGGTAGATGGCTATCTCTTTTCTCCTGCATCAACATAGCCCCTTCCCATGTCTGTATTTTTAGCTACTCCTACTCTACTGTTCCAATGTCTAACCCACCGTAAATCCCAGTGTACCCTGGATGGAAAACAACAGTGGTATGAGCTTGTAGCTTAATTGAGCAGGCAAGGACCTAACAATAGAGCAACTCATTCAGTTTCTACCTCCACCTTTTTTTGATAGCTTTTCCTCTGAGGAACTGGATGTCCTCAGGATTTCAGTGTTCTTCCCCTGTATGCCTCAGGGACTTGTCTGGAACACACCCACCCTGGTTATAACCCGATCAGAGGAACATATATGAACCTTTAATATCTATATGTTCAGCCTCTACTCCCATATGGCATAGGCATGTTGATGCTAGCTTTAAGCTGCCTTGCTTAGGTGATGGAGACGTGTGGCTTGATGTGGGCTAGGCTGCCTGAGCAGATGTTTTCTTCTGAAACTTCTCTGGATCCCTCTTGAAGGTTTCAAATGATGGAGGTTTGACTCCTGTGCCAAGTTCTCTTTGTGATTGGTTATCCCCCCCTCGCAATAACTAAGTTATCTTCTCTTCAAAAGGTGTTTTGTTGGTTAGATGAAACGCAATCTAATAACAAACTTTCTCTTTGTGTAGGTGTTGCAGTAATACTGTTGAGTTAACGCATGGTTTACCTCTTAAGTAAATAATTTGAGATTTTTCAGTTTCTTCTGAAAACGTCAGCAGCTCTGCTAGACTTTGCATTATCACAGCTGGTTGCTGAAGCAGCATTTATTTTTGCACTGCGGACATCTCAGCTCAATATTTAGCACATGATTTTATTTGCTTTCCCAGCCGTGGCATGTTGATGTTCGGTTGGTTCTTCAGTGGTTGTCAGATGCCAGAAGAGTGTGGAGTAGCAGGAGGTTGCAGGTGAGGAAAATAGCTGATGAAGTATGGAACCTCTCCAGAAATGTGTCTTTTTTGAGACAGGATGTAGGACATCCATCACAAACAAATAAGCACATCCGTGTTTCTTCAATTCCAGATGTAAAGAAATGTTGCGGTCCAGGTTGCATCTCTGTCCGATAAATTGACATCCTTGTGTTTTTGGTGCCATATTTAAATAGTAATGTAAGCCTGATGTGGTGGGAATTAAATCCCATACAATAAAAAGTAACTAAGTTTCATCATGTTGTGGAGCAAGCATAACAGGCATCCACATATATAATTTATTACCTATCGTGAGTAAAGTACTTAACAACAGTCATCATAAACTTTGTTCATCCGTTTTTAGATCTTAGCATACTGATTCAGACCTTAACTGAAAGTGAATATGCAATCGATGTGAGGCTTTTTACGCTGGTTTAATAATGTAGGCCTGACGAGGGTCTTTAATTAAATAATTATTCTTTGTTCAATCAGGATAGATTGCTGCACTAGAGGGACTGCAGGCAAGAACATGCACAATCCGCCCTGAACTGGTCGTGTTTCAGCTGCTTACTGTAATCCTGCCTAGGTGATGGACTTGCTCACAGAAAGCAGGGAGAGCAACCCAAAAACCAGGGAAGAATTGTAGTCAGATATTAAAAATGTAATGCATAATTCTAAGGTGACCAAAGAAAAGCATGCTAAAACTTGGTTTCGTGCTGTGAACCAAGTTAAAACCGTCTGACAAATGGGAAAAGCGGATTTTCTACAGGGTTCAGCTTCAACAGCTTGTTTTGGTGACAGTTGTAAGATGCTCGGCATGTAGGGAGTGGGAAAAATCTGGGTTTTGGTTTTCTTGCTGGTAACCTCCTGTATTGAAGAGGTGGCAAATGGAGCTGTTAGGAGGAGGTGCAATAAATGGTATGGTGCGTGTGCCCGTCAGAGGGTCTGCACAGGCAAAGCAGCCTTCTCATTTCTTCTGCCTGAGTGTACTGGAAATGTAAAAAAAAAAAAAATAAATCTGTCTGGTGTGGGGGCTGCTGCTTGTAGCATCGCACGAGGCTGACTCCGGATGGCCCCTGCTTGTCATGAGTGCAGCTCACAGCGGCTGGACTGAGGACCTTCACTGTTTATTAGGGGAATATAATCATTTAAGCCTGAATAAGCTTCAAAGCTCTAATGGGGCTGTTTGGCCAACAGAAATGAGATGTAAATTTGTGCTGAATAGCCACTGATTACAGAAAGATGATTAGTGCAAGATTTAAAATTGATTTATGGGTGCAGTTGTCAAGGCCTAAGCTGTGAATGTAATATTATCTCTATGAAAAGCTTTGGGTAGATTAGAGACCAGGGAGCAGGGGCGAAATAATGCGTTTGGAGGATCTGATCTGATGTAGGGGCTGTCTATAATCTCGTCAAATTTGGCATGTGGATGAGAGGTCAGGCTTTGCCAGCCCCGCGTGTGGATAATTGTATCGCTTTGTCTGAAATGTTAGAGAACCCAAAAGTTTAGTCTCTTATTTTCATTAAATGCACTTTTTGATCGAGTATTTTTTTCTGTCTTACTGAAAAGCCCTTGAATATTTCTTCGCTTTCAGGAAATTATAGATAGCTGATGACAATGATAAAGATTAAGGGTTTAGTTCAGTTTTTGCAAATTTTCACTGTTGTGTGTGTTAAAAATAAACCAAATGCTTTGTGTTATTCCAATTGTAGTAAACAGAGACTTCAAATAATTTTGATTTATTTAAATATTAGGGCAACATGAAAGTAACAAGGAAAACTTACTTTCTTGCTGCTTTTGAAATAGTTCCGTAACCTTTTTGGTATCATCAGATGAGTAATGTGAACAGTATCCCAAAAGCTTTGAAAATCCAAGCATTTGGTTGTAAACCTAAAACGCGTGTCATGTGGTGAGTCCTTGTGAAAATCTGGCTCTGTTGGTCGTCCAGTGTTAAACCGTGTGGTGTCAGCACTGTTTTATGGCATTTGTTCAAGCGTTCTGCAATGAGGGTTACATTAAGCAGTGAAAAATGATTTAATGGTATTGTGTTTCTTCATTGCCTCTTTCATGCTCATCTGCACTGTCTTCCCCTCAATTGCTGGACTGTGGTTTGAAATGGATGTTTTAATTCACATGTACAGAGAGTTTCAAACCTTTAGAGAGGGAAAAAAAAAAGAAATTGGTGGGGGGGTGTCTGCAGATCACCCATTGCTTTGTTCTGGGAAGGGGTGGCATGCTGGAGAGGGGCTGATGCTCCTTTATCATTTCAGTTGTGCTAACCGCCAGCTGGGTTTTCCTTCCATTTGGATTCTGGTCCTGACATCTTACATTGATCATGCAAATGATAAAAGTCTGAGCAAAACTTCTGTCTCGTTCTTGTTTTTTTTCCTGTTGCATCTTGGTGTGCAGCACTAAAAAATCTAGATGACTTTGTCCTGATGTTCCTTCATTTTTCAGCAGCTTGAATTGCGCAGGTCTCTGAACAGATAATATATTTTATCGTAAGCACGTACTGCAAATAATTTTTAAGGTGTTAATTGCTGCTCTTTTACAGACTTGCCTGGGTGGCACTCGGTTTAGCGAATTACTGCTTGTGTGTTGAGATGCTGTCTCAGCTTTACAGAAATCTATGTTGTTTCTTGTCAGCAGGGCAGAGCAACCCAGGAATTGTCAAAATTTTTACCTTGTGTTACATGAAGGGAGTTTTACTGAGAAGTCTGATGCGCAGCCTGCTGCAGAAATGGAAGGCATGGCAGCAAACTTCACATGCATATTACAAATAGAAAAGCATAGTGCAGAATTGTTCAAGTAGCAAATTCAAATGTTAAACAATAGGAGCTGGTGGTTATGAAGTTCTCCATGTAACTTGAAGTGGCTCTGCAATGTCTTTACATCTAGCACTTCTTGAGAGGAGCAGTCATGCTTAGTTAGTCTCACAGTTTCAGCGTGGATCTCTCCCCTTTGGTGTTTTCCCTGTGCCCTGAGCGGTGTGATGCTGTGAGCACCTTACTTGGCTTTCCTTCGTGGAGGAGGATTTCTAGCAGTCCTGATTGCACCCAGGGCTTTAAAAGCTTAATCCGGGTGGAATTAAAAAGATCCAAGACCCTGTAAAATACAGAAGTATCCACCCAGATGCTTAAGTTCTCACTTCTAAAAATTGCCTTTGTTTTCAAGCTGATTGCTGCTCCGGAGTTGTTGTGAGTACTGGAGTGTGCAGTTGGCAGCGGTGGGGTTGGGATGGAGCCTGATGGTGCTGTGAATGTTCACCCAACTCATTGCCAGTGTCGTTCTCTTTTATAGTGGAGATAAAACCTTCATCATTCCTCTATCTTCGCTAATCCCTCTCCTGCCCTATGTCACAGTGCAAAGCAGCACATAAAACCTTGGCATGGAGTGAGATTGAGCCATGTTAGATCTCCACGCGGTGGTGAGTAGCCTTTAACGTGGAGTAAGACCCTTGTTCTCCTCTTAACACCTTTGCTGCCCACATCTTGAAAGATGTTGTTGAGGAGCACGTGTCTGGCTGTTCCTTTAATGTTGCTGCAGTGAGAATTTGCTCTTTAAGTTGTGGGGTGGGGTTTTTTGGGGGGAACAGTATTGGAAGTGACTTTCTAAGCCTGCTTTCTGCCAGGCAAGTATCACGTGTGGGAGAGCAGGGAATGTGTGTTTGGTTAATAGAGAGATGGGGAAAAAAGTTCAGTGGGCAGATGTGGTGTGTCTCAAAAAGATGGTTTAAACTTCCAGTTCATACCTCTTTGCAATTCACTTCCCCCACTTATGTTTTAGTTTATGAAAAATGATTCTTAGCTTCTGGCTTGGCAATCTCCTGCAATGAGTGAGGGACTGCCATTAATTTCAGGTAATGAACTTCAGGCCATTCTGGGGCTGTCTGTGAACCAGACTGGGCAACTTAGTGGCCACAGTAGGGTGACATTGTAAGAGCGGAAAACTGCAACCCAGTAGTACCATGAGAAGTGTAGCCCCAAAGTTGTGGTCGTCTGATTTGTTTTTTTTCTTTATTTTCCTAGTTGGACGAATTGAGGGGAATGTGCCAAACGACCAGAAAATGTGAAGTTCCTTCTTTAGAAGCTCAGCTTTTAAAATTAATTTCATTAAACCAGATTTCTGCCTGAGTAGGAGGATTAATCGGATCCTCTCTATCCTCTGTCTGTTACCCATTACGGTTTTTACTTGACTAGTAACTGCTGTCTGTAGGAATGTCTGTACGTATCAGTGTCTTGGTTGTACAATTGCTGTGTAGATGAGGCTTGAGCCTTGGGTGGGGACTGTATCCGATGTATGGAAATTATAAGATCCCAGGCGATTACAACTGCTTCTGATATTTAAAGGTTTTAATAAACACTGGGCTGAATAGAGTTTGGATTGAACTCACTGCGGTTTCCTTTTGACACTGGCTCCTGCCCTTAAAATGAGCTCCAAACCCCCCAACACCAGGCTGAGGCTATGTAGGAATCTCTACACTTCTTGCGCTTTAGAAGTGGATGTTGGTATTGGAGAAGCGAAGTTTATCCGTACAAATATTTTTTTGTTACTGTTGTTTTGGTAGCTGAAATTTAAAAAGTGTGTTTGCGTTTGAAAGAACTAGTTTGGATTACTTCAGAACAGTTTTCATGTTAATTTCTTTTCTTCTGCCCTCTATTTTGCCTAAGTTGAGGAAGAGAAGATGGTAACCACATGGTTTGGGAGACTGTCAAAAATCACTGTTCTCCCCTTTACAGAATTTTTTTTTGGTCCCCTCCTTCCCTAACTTGATCCAAGTACATGAATTGCTTTGGTTTCCTGATTATTTTTATTCCAAATTTGTGATTTACTGGAAGAAGTCATGCGGCTGTGGTTGGTGCCCTTGCACTGCCTGGTTGGTGCGGGGCAGGAGAGAGAATGCTGCGGGGCTGTCCCAGCGAGCGAGCATCCTGCCCCAAAGCAGAATTTGAACTTTAAACCTGAAGTTGTCACACTGGCACGAATGCTTAAAAATTTGTTGCTTAAGAGCTCTGTTTAAAACAGGATCCAGTGACCTGGCGGTGGTGGAGGAGAGCTGGGCAAAACCATTTTGCCTCCTCTTCTGGAGGTGGCATGTCGTGGGCACCGTTGATCCTGTAGATCTTGAGCTACTTGCCATGTCTGTGCTCTGCTCCTGGC
>NW_009620128.1:36569-37717 GCF_000690535.1 Cariama cristata
AGCGGACTTGCAGGATTGTGTTTGGTACTGCATTTTTCTGCTGCTTGGGAGTGGTTGGGGTCATTGTCCTTTGCTGGGAGATGGGACCAGGCTTCCCAAGTGCTCCGTTGGGTGCTGGTGGACTCTGCCGCGATGGGTAGGTCATATAGGTTATACATTAGACCTCTTGCCAGTGTTAAAAACAGAACTGTTTTGCTTCTGGCAGTCCTGAGGTCAGCATCGCTTTAGAGGGGGATACATATAAGGTGACTTTTGGGTACTTCGGGGCATGGTGGCATCGGGTATACGGGTGGACGTGATGATCTTTGAGGTCTCTTCCAGCCATAGTGATTCTATGATTCTACTTTCTTTTGTGTTTGTGTTCTTTGAGCAAGCAAAACCCTGTTAATGAAGCCTGAAACACCTCCAGCAAAAGCAAAGCCTCTCCTTTAATCGTACAGCTCCAGAGCTGAAAATCTGAGCAATGCTGTGCATGGCAGGGCATGTTGATAAAACCGGCAATATTGGCGGCAGGCTTTGAAGTCGTAGAATTTTGGGACTGGTGTGTCTGTAAGTGGGTGTTTTGCGAGAGGCAAGATGGTGACGCAGCCTTATTTTACAGCTAGCACAGCCCTGCAAAACCTTCTGCAGTGCAGAAAAAAAAAGATGCGTAGTGCTCTGCCTGGCTTTCGCTAAGAGATTTAGCCTTATGTGACCCCACTGTAGTCACTGAAACTGTGCAGAAAGCCTGCTGCTTGTTTGCTTTAACTTTGTAATGTCATAGCAGGTGGAAGGATGGCAGGCAGCTAAAAAGAAAAAAAATCACAACCCAAGCCAAAAAAACAACAAGTTTTTGGTTTTTGTGATGGGAGGAGAGCAGCAAAGGGAGGGGATGTGCATGTTGTGAGATCGAGTTGAGTAGCGGGAATGTGTGTGTGGGAGCTGGGCTGGAGGCTATTGATTGGCAACCGGGTCTTAACATCAGCTGCATAAAAGGAAATCGAAGAGCCTGCCCAAATATTACCAAGATGAAAGGCAGGATAAACTGCACAGAGCTCAACGCCGGGCTGGTCTACCCTTCTGGAAGGGCGGCAGGTCTCCCCTTCTAACTTGCCATAGGGATTGCATAGCCCCATGCCGTGCTGTCCTCTGCACCAGTGTGTGCTGGT
>NW_009620128.1:37745-40775 GCF_000690535.1 Cariama cristata
ACCCTCCTCCGTGGGCATAAGCGTGTGGAGGATCTCAGATACTTCCACACATTCAAAGCCTGGTGTCTGAGATCTGTCCCAGGCTTCCCTTTCTTCAAAAGGACAGAAAAAGGGTGAAAATGCATAAATCCTTTTGTAATTTTACATCTTTACGCCAGCAGATACCTGAGTTAGCAGGGATATGTTGCAGAGCTTCACATGGTGGGGTGGGAGGCTGAAGGGGAGAGGATGAGGTGTCTTGTAGCCAAGGAGCCTGTGAAAGAGGAAGGTGGAGACAGGGAGTCCTGCTGGGAAGGTCCCAGGTAAGTCTTAGGAACTCCTCTGCTTAATGCTTTTAAGCTCCCTTTCCCTCTTAAGACTCCGAGGGTTTTTTCCTAAATGCCTAATTTCACTTTCAGCAGTACTAGGGTGCGTGGAATTAGGAAAGAGGCTTGCAATTTCTGTACCACCTTTAGTGGCTGCTAAAGAGAGTGAATGAGTTACTGAAGACCAGTAATAAAAATTATCCTTGCAAAAAAACCACAACCAACCCCAAAACCAAATAAACAAAACCTCTGAAATGTTCATCCCTGCTGTCAGTGTTTGTTTTTGGGGCAGCAGCATTTTGCTGTGCTGCGGTAGCAAATTGCAGTCCTGGAATCCCGGAGATTAGAAACAAGCCTGAGTAGCAGACAGCTGGTGAATGTGTTTTAAAATTGTCCGTTTAACCCAAGGCCGCTCTGCTGAATGCTTTTTTAGCTCCTATATTTTTAGTTAGATGTGTGATATCTTTGGCCTTTCGGTAGGCAGCCAGCCTGTGTGAATTGCATCCTTCCTATTGATGGAGCTGAGCGCAGGCTTTAGCTTCGGTTAACTCGCCAGCAGTAGTGTGCTGGAAATTTCTGATTCAGAAATAGGTCTTCTATAAATGATTTAACATCAGGCCATTGAAATGCATTTGTGTTTTCCTTTGTAGGGCTATTAAAGATGTACAGAAAACATTTAGCACCAAATTAATGGTTGCATTTTTGTTTTAATCCTGCAGATGGGGTTGATTTGTATCTCAAAAGAGATGTGCTGCAGAGAATTATAGTATTACACAATTTTTCGGTTGTGCTTTATTTTTTTCTTTCATGCCAATATTTTCAGCTAGATGCTGTCTAATGTGGTGAGTTTTCTTTTTCGCTAACCGTAAAGCGCTGCATTTCATCCTCCAGTTTGCTGCTGTCTAATGTGAGTTTTCTTTTTCGCTAACTGTAAAGCGCTGCATTTCATCCTCCAGTTTGTATTCCTTTGCCGGTGGAAATACTTAGGGTCTGAGGTCTATAGTGACTGAGCAGCTGGGAGTAGGCAGAAGGTGCCGCCTTGGGCAGGGATGTAAAAGCAGAAGGACGGCAGGCGCTCTGGGGAGAGGCAGATCTGGCTGAAGAGAAAGAAATGGTGCACTCCTACATGCAGATAGAGAAGAAGCTGGGATTCAATGACAGAGCGGAGATTTTACCCAATACAGACTGCTCTGATAAAATCTGGTTGGCTTTCCCTTGTGGATTAGCCAGGGATAAGCAGCCTTAGCTCATTAGCACCTCCCTTTCCTCTTGCTCTCTGATTGCTTTAGGTGTGATGGCAGGACTTGCTCTGATCCAGGATGCGGCGCTGGAAATGCAGCGCGTCCTGAAGCCTGAGATGTTGGGTCCTGTGCCATTTCTTGCAGCTGAGGTTAGACTCTAGCTCAGTTGATGTATTTATGCTTGGACCTTCCTCCTCACGGTGCGTAGTGCTCTTGGTGCGTGCAGGCAATCATTAGAATCGCTGGATTTGGGTTTTGAACAAATGAGCTTGCTTATACTCACTCCCGCTAACACAACTGGAGCAGCGATGGAAACGAGTGTAACTTCGTAACTCTGGAGACCGTGGTGATTGGGCCTTTGATATGGCAAGTATTAAAAAAGAGAAGTGATGTTTTGATATGCCTTCAAGTTAGGTCACTAATGATATTACTGCAACATCACAGTCACTGCAAAAGTCAAACTCTCTGTAAGAGCTTCACATTAGATACTCCTTAAATGTTTTATGGAGTTATGCCGTGTACCTTGTGGCCATCCATCCCCATTCCCGCTTGCTAAAACCGGTCTGCGCAGTTTCAAGCCCTCAAACGCTTTTCACCACCTCCTGCTGGAGGTTAGCACTTATCCATCAACCAGCAGCTATGGAGGTGGTTGTTTGAGTGATCCTCAGACCTTCAGCCAGAAAAAGCAAAGGTTTCAAGTCAATAAGGACTTCTGCTGGGCTATATTGGGATGTGCT
Source organism: Cariama cristata (assembly GCF_000690535.1). Taxonomy (NCBI): domain Eukaryota; kingdom Metazoa; phylum Chordata; class Aves; order Cariamiformes; family Cariamidae; genus Cariama; species Cariama cristata. The sequence continues at coordinate 40,029 of NW_009620128.1, forward strand.
GACCTGTCCCCTGGGCTGATTCGGCACGGACCTCTGCCTGGGTTGGGGGGAGTGGAGGGAGGGATACACTCCCTTTTCATAGGATGGAGAATTGCCAGTGTGATAAAAATAAGACTTTGCATTTATATAGTGTCATGTTAAATGAATCCACTTGAAAGCATGTAGGTACAGCATATTTAGCACTTGAATGAACTACAGCAGCTGAAGATTGGTGCTTTTCTGCTTTTTGATTTTGAGTATCTAAACCCACCCTATTTACGGAAACACAGAGAAGCTAGCTGCAGATTGTGTTACCTTGCGTACTTTTCTTGTGTATTTTCTTGTTGGCTCTACTCTTGGTAATTGTTAATTGCCTCTCCTCAAAGTTAGGCATGAGTCCTGCACAGATCTGCCTAGCTTTTGGTGCAGACAAATCTCCAGCTCACCTTGTGGCACTGCTGGGAAGGGCGAAGTGACAAGTACCTGTTAATCACGGTAGGGTCATGGCCTCTTTAAGCCAAGAGGCGTAAAAAGGGTTTAGGAATGAAAATACTGCTTAGCATGACAACAATGTCCTCAGGTTAGGTTCCTCGCTGGGAAGACTGGTGGTACCCATGAGCTCTGTGCATCACGGCGGGCATGGCTTGCTGAAATGACGGCAATCCCCGCTTCTATCTCCCAGGTCGGGAAGGAGAGGAAATGTGTTTCTGCTGGTGGTATTTGGAACTCATTGTGGACTGTAGCACCAGGTTATGTTTTCATGCCACT
>NW_009620129.1:0-6895 GCF_000690535.1 Cariama cristata
TGGGGTTGTTGTGACCAAAGTGCAAGGCCTGGCACTTGACCTTGTTGAATTTCATAAAATTGGCCTCAGTCTATTAATCGTGCTTCTCAAGATCCCTCTGTAGAGCCTTCCTACCATTGAGCAGATCAGCAATCACATCCAACTTGCAATCGTGCTTCTCAAGATCCTTCTGTAGAGCCTTCCTACCCTTGAGCAGATCAGCAATCACATCCAACTTGGTGTCATCTGCAAACTTACTGAAAGTGCACTTTATCCCCTCGTCCAGATCATTAATAAAGATGTTAAAGACAACTGGCCCCAGTACAGAGCCCTGGGGAACACCATTTGTGACCAGCCACCAACTGGCTTTAACTCCATTCACCACCACACTTTGGGTCCAGCCATCGAGCTATTTTTTTTACCCAGCAAAGAGTACGCCCGTCTAAGCCTTGGGCGCTCAGTTTCTCCAGGAGAATGCTGTGGGAAATGGTGTCACAGGCTTTACTAAAGTCCAGGTAGTCAACATCCACAACCTCTTCCTCAGCTACTGAGCGGGAAATGATGCATGTGAAAGAGTACAAGACTGGGGTGACAGCAGAGACTTTGAAGTTATGGCCCAGATGACACCAGAGATGAAAACAGGCTTCAGAATTATCAACAACTCATGCATGGTAAGTTATTGATAACAATCCAAACTCAGGAGGTGGGAAAAACTGATTTTAGGGGCAAAAAAAATGGTAAGTGTCTAACATAGTAAATATCCACACATATAGTAAAATTGCAAATAACAGAGAGCTGCAGACTAATGGAGAAAGAGTAACATGTGCAAAAAGAGATTAACAATGGGTATAAGTGGACTCTCCAGCAAGGAAGAAGAAAAGATCATCATCAACATCATGGTCGTCCAGACAAAAAGAAGTAAGAAATGGTCACCATGACAATGACTGACTTCCTGGAAAAGGCATCAGGAGGCTCAAGACTTGTCATAACCATGCTCCCCAAACTTTTGTCAATACACAGGAGCAGTGGAAGGGTGAATGTAACACAGGGAAAAAGTAAGAGATACCAGGAGAGAAAGCTTTTAACTGCAACAATGTTTGAGAGATCTGTTTTGTATTAATAAGTACTTCAGACCATAAGTGTTAGCATCATCATAACTGGTTAAACAGTTTGGGTTAAACTGTTTAAACATTAAGTAGATTAAAAATAAATTGTAGCAATTTATTAAGTAACAATAGGTTGTGTTGTATTTTAAGCAAAGAAAATGACATATTCACAATTCATTTTCATGTTGGCCTTCTGATGCCTTTGCAATTAGTACCACTTAACACTGAAAAAATTACAATAAAGATCTGATGAATTACAGCATGTTTTAAATATAACCAACAGAAAGGGATGGAATAAGTATTTCAATTTTTAAAAGACTAAATTTTAAATCAATGGCTTTGGAACTTGATATTACAGGTAATTATTGTCAGGAGAAAAGATAGTATTATTCAGAAGATGATCAGAATAAGATTTTCATTAAAATGTCAAGAATAGTCCAATAGCTGTTCTTGTGAATATGAAAGGACTTAACAAGAATGATTGTTTAAAAATACCTCTGATGTTTGAGAGAGATTGCAGTTCATACCTTAAAGGTTTAACAGGCTTGGTTATTGGCTTATATAAATATAAATCACTAGCGAGAGAGATTACAGTTCATACCTTAAAGGTTTAACAGGCTAGATTATTGGCTTATATAAATATAAATCACTAGAAGTCAGTACTCACTGTATATTCAAGTCTCTATAGAAACTCTTTCCATTTACAGGCAGTATGAACAACGTTTTAAAAAGAACAAGAAATTCTTTACTAGCAGCAACATCGCTCTATTTCTGAGCACCTGAATGACTAGAGGAATCTTCTGGCTTTTAATATATTGGGAGCCATGGAAAATGCTGGTGGTTAACTTGTAAAATTTAACAATTCTTCTACACCTCTGAAGTTTTGCATTATCCACAGCACTGGCATTTATGTGAATCATCTAGTCATTGAAAGCATATAATGAAGCAAGTATATATCAAACATTTTATTCCCACTTTTTAAAAACCTTTTTTTTTAGTTGAAGAATGTCAAATCTGATAGCTCATATTAAGTGGTATTGATGTTAGAAAGTAAAAATTTGAATTTTCTATAAAATCCAGTCTTCCGAATCCAATACTTAAGATGTATCCTACTGTATATCTTTCAAAACAGATATAAGGGCCCCTATGTTGATATAGGAAAAAGGTCGACAAGACTTAACAGAAACTGTAGGAAGAACATGAGACACTGACAGTTTTATTTTTACTGTCTCTTATTAGTAGAAGAGATTTCTTTTCAAAACCAGATTCTAAAAACACAGACATACAAATAAGCTGAACTGTTTCAACTACTCATAATTCATTTAGAATTCAGTAACTTTATGTTTAGGCAATTTTTTTTAGTTAATACTCTGACAGAAACACCTAATTTTAAAATAGTTGGCCTACTTGCTGTTTCATGTGTGGCCTGAAAAAAAGAGTTATGTGACCTTGGTGTTGATAGCTCTATTAAGCATAAAAATAGTGAACATCAAATATTTACTCCTGTTATGATAAACAATTTAAGAATTGCTCAGGCTTAGCCCTAGAAATGTACATCACAAGAAATACAGGGAAGAACAATCCTTTACCTGATTTGAGCAGATGTTCCTTTTCAAATTATCAGCTTACTTCTCTGATTTAATTGTAATGAATTTTTGCCGTGTTAGTGGACCTAGGTCACCAGTCTGTGCTTTAAACATTGATTGACTTTTACTACATCTATAGAACAGAGGAAGGATCTTGCTTATATTTCACAGCACTTTTATTAGGGCCAGAACAACAACAACAACAAAAATAATGATCACAGAAACACAGAGTGAATGAGATACCTGTAAATCAGTCTAGACATCTACAGCAGGGTGCTCAGGGCCATGTCCAGTGGAATTTTGAATATGTTCAAGGCTGAACACTACACCATTTCTCTGGGCAATCTGTTCCAGGATTTGACCACCAACACAGTAAAAAACAAACCAACCAACCAACAAAAACTTATAATATCTTATAATAGTTCATGTGGACAAGACAATACACTATACATATACTTATGATTCAATGAAAATTGTATGTACATTGAATCAAAATACATTGACTATGCATACATCAATTAACAATACTATTGATTAAATATACTTGATTAAGTAGCAGTCAGATGGTATTCATCATACAGAGATATGACCCTGGATTAGCCATTGTGTGGATCACTAACTGCTCATACAATAGTCTTCTGAGCTGAATACTACATGGATCTGCAGCACATGTAATGCAAGGCCCCTCTTCCAGTTCCTACCGCTCACACACCTTGCAGCTTTCACACATAGGGTAGAGTGAGATTATATAGAAAAAAATAGTTAAGAAATAGTTAATAGTAGTTCATAAGATAGGATAGATTGCTATTGGGTGTAGGGCTCAATCAGATAGGTTTATTGACTGACTGCTGGCTTACAAACCACTAGCCCCTTTAGGCCACTTGTCCCCTTTTTCCCATGCTTGTTCTTCCTCAATACCCCTGGGTTCCCCCCTTTCCCTCCCTTTGACTCTTCACCTGAATAACCCACAAATCCACTCAAATATCCGACGGTAAGTTTTGCACAGTTCCAGAAGCCACGTCAAATATCCCATCATACTCGTGTCACTCTTGTTTTCTCCTTTGAATCAATGACAAATTCAGATCGACTGTCTTCAAGGCAGTGCCTGAGCTTCTCCTCTAAAGTCCATCCCTCAGTGGCTGATAGGTTCTTTGTCGTCTCCATTGCCACACAATCCTCAATGTTTGTGGGTCTGTGTGCTTAATTAGTCAGTTTCCTTCTTATTTGTTATTTCATTTTTGCTGAATAGTCCTTAACCAGATAACTTAAAGAACCAGATGCTCTGACATTTCACATATCCTTACACCCTCTGGTCAACACCAGCTGTGCAAACAAGCATTGACCTGCAGCATCCAGTCGCACCTCAGGTCTTTTCCCCTCATCAACAGGATCAAGGAGAAAACTACCTGGGTCCCTGTCACAAATGAGTGGTTTGGGATTGCTCAAAGAATCACCATCAAAGGTATTAGTAGTTTTAATACATATTTATAAAAGTGCAACTTAACAAAGTTCAATAGCAAGGTTCTCTCTATTACTTACTATGTGAAAAGGATATACACAGGAAAAAATCAAGTTAGAATCAAGCTAGAGTGATTTACACAGAGTGGAGATAAAAAGGGTAAGGGAGAACCTTCTATAGAGTCACGAGGTTCAGAGTAGACCCCCTTATTTTCTAAACTCCTTCAGAGAGGAGTCTAGATGTGGCTGGATCCATCCTTAGTCCCAGACGTGGTCAACGGTTTATGTTTAAGAGATATCAGGAGTGGGGTATTTAGCAGTAAGATTTAGCGGTACTTCTTCATATAGCAGCATTTAATCATTGACTAATTTAACATTTACAAAGTAATTCAATAGGATTTACTATAATCATAAGAATGACTTAAATTGTTATAGCGTATTTGAATAGATTCACACACGCATGCACACAAACACAAAAAAAGGGAGAAAGAGAAGGATATACGTATAAAGGAATACATGTATAAAGATAGGTATACTTGTTAAAAATTCCCTTCGAGTTCAGTGAAATACTCATTTCAAATGCCTTGGCATTTCTCAGTGGGCAAGGGTTGAGTCTCGAGGAGTGGAGGGTTTTCAGCCCAGGCTCCGTCATCTGTTTTCAGTAATGACTCTCCAAACTTTGCAGACTTGAGAGTTTGGTGAGCTCTGAGAGGCGTCCCACTCAGAGGGAGATGCTAGTTGCAGCCCACTGCGGTCCAGGAAAGCTCAAAGGGTCTCACTTAGGACTGCTGTTTACAGGTTCGCAAGATGATTGACTTTAGTCATTAGCAAATTTCCATTCTGACCACAATCCGAGTCAATAATTGCTGGAATTCTAAAAATTCCAGTTACCATGATACCATGTTTTGCTCAAGCTACCATGGCCCATTTTGCTTGAGCTATGAAACCCTGTTTTGCTTAAGCTACAAGGCTGTTTTGCTTCAGCTTCCAGCCTTGGCCAGGCAACAGAAGTTGTCGGTACAATCAGTATTATTCCCATTAGCTTTGAAAGAGTTTCTGGTATGATCGAGGGACACTTAACTGGCCAACTCATTACACAAAGGCTAAGACCTTACAGAAATTCCTGAGATCGTAGAGAGGCCCAGAGAAGGTGGAGAAAAATGTACCACCACAGTCACTATGCCCTTCGTTCTCACCTCCACACACATATAGTCAAGCTTGATACACTCCAGGTTTTCCCATGGAAGAGGAGTAGTGGGTAGTAATCTGAAGGCTGGATAAGAATCAGCAGTTTAGATCATCCTCAGTCTGAGCCCTGGCAAGCAGCAAACAAACCTGCCTAGACAGCAGGTTACATCAGCCAGTGATGCTCTCTGTCTGCCAAGGGGAGGAAACTGCCACGGCTTTTACTCATGGCATGCACATTAAGTTCTGTGTAAACAAAAATCAGACTTATCATGTTCAATGTGATATGCTTATTTACAATAGATTCAAATTTGGTCTTTTCCTTTCAGGCCACATGTTTTGATCTTTTCTAAATAAATGATAAATTTTTTGGTAGAACAGATGTCTGGTCCTTGCAGTCAAACTTCTTGGTCCTCAGGTCTAAGGGATTATTCTGGACAGCGAGCTTCTTAATTGCAAGTTGAGAACCATGGTAGCACTGTAAAACCCACAAAGACTATACTCTTGCTCCCACTATTAGAAAAATGGAGTTGGTATGGCAATGTTATTATCTCTAGAAAGCTGAGCTTATACTTCACATTTTTATAGTCTGGACAAATTGTGTGGGAGATTTGAGGTTTTACGAAGGATACACAGCACCACATTTTAATACTTCAAATTACTGTATTTGAAGTGCTATGAAATAGCAAGCAATCAACTGTATGGAAGAAGGACAATGTTAATGAGATGAGACCAAAGTGCTGGAATACCAGACAAGAATGGTGAGAGAAATGCCCTCATGAATTTGTGAAGAACAATCACAAGAAGCAGACCTGATCCTATTCTCATTTATAAGAATGAATTAATATCTTCTCCGGACTAACCTGTTTAATTGCTACCATTTATCATAAATAGCCATTCCAAAAGTATCCTTCCTGAATCATCACAACAAATTTTCTACAGTAGTTTAATCTCAAAATACAGCAAACATATTGAGATCTATTTCTCTCATTTCTTACGTTCAAGTATTTGTTATTTTATGTCTCCTGACATTTCAGTGATTCTACTCCTTATGGTGTTGTTTGAAGAGGAGTTGTTGGTGTTTCTGAGAAAGAATGCCCAACCAAATCTCAGCATGTATCTATAGCCAGAGGCAAAATTAACGCTGAAGAAGTATATGAGCCTTTCGGCCCTTTTCAGTATGTTACGCAACAAGATGTGATGCTCCTGGGGCAATCTTGGGTAGATTTCTGCCTGTTTTATGTTTTATTTTACTCCTCTTAAGTTTCTGCGCTTTTTTATAGCACCTAGAAATTTTAATAGTTTAAATCATTCCTTACAATCTTTTCGGATGCTGATTGGATTTCTTCAGGTGATTCTTTACTCACTGTTTCTATCTTCTGAGAGCTCTATTTATTTATTTATTTATTTATTTATATATATACTATATGAAATGTTGGAATGTTAGAAATGTTGGAAAGTTTCCACTGAAGTCTGTGGACTACATTAACATTACCCCAAACAGCCCCCCCAAACTGCTTCTCTAGTGAGGGTTGCTTCAAGAGTCTTGCAGGCTGACGGCAAAAACTGCTTCTCCCGTGG
>NW_009620129.1:7031-9189 GCF_000690535.1 Cariama cristata
CTCAGTGAATTCACATTATACCCTGTTGAATGTCACTGTTAATTTCATGTTAGTTTGTTTGGGGGATTTTTTGGTAAAAGAAGATACAGCATCACTTAGTCCAGTGATTCCCCACCACTGTCTGAAATTTCATCTTTCTGTCTCTTTCTTTTACTTTTTTATATTAATTTCCATGTTTTCTTTTTTTTTTTTTTTTTCTGTCTTGCATATTTAAATCACTTCTGCATAGGTAGGATCTGCTTGCTAAACTTCAGATAAAGTATCAGAAATGCAAATCTCAGCATTAGTCCTGACTACTGAAAAAATGGAAGAAATTAAAGACATGTTGTTTATGCTGGGACAATAAAAATTTTAAGACTGTATATTAAAACAAGTACATAGAGTCAGAACACCTACTTCTTTTTCAGTCTCCAATGAGTCTTTTTTTTTCTTTTCTTCCAGTAGCTATAATGCCCAGAAGTGATAATTTTATATGGTGATTGAATAAAACAGAATTAAAACAAAATACCGCACTCACTGCAAAATACTCGTCTTGAATACTCTAATTGTCTTATCTCACATTATAGGTCTCTCGAGTTCACTATTTGGTCTCTGATTACAAATGGTGTTTTCAGAGGGTCATTTCCGTAAGGATTATGTCAGGCAACAGAAACAATATCATGCAGGTAAAGTGACTAATATTGCAGTCCCAATAAAATTATGTGAAATCTTAGTTCTCCAACTAGAGTCATCGAAGAACACTTCTTCAGCACTCCATTTGCTAAAATTTGTGTAGGCTGAAGAATCACTGGTATACTGGTAAAGATGATTAAACAGGCAAATCCCCAAACCTTTACTTATGCTTAATCAACACAAAAGGCATGGATGCTATGATTAAATTATTAATTCTGAGTTTTCCATTAAGTACTCGTAAAAATTTTGAAACTTGGCTAATAAAGTATTAGACAATGTTCCAAAAAAATCAAAGACAAAGAGCTAGAGAGAAGTTGAACCATTTTTTTTGCACATATTGTTATCTAGTGCCAGTTGGAAGTTATTATCAAGGTGGTGATATTCTGCAACATTATTTAAAAGTAAAAAAAGATGTTTAGAATATGACGAGCCAAAGGAAAAATGTTCATTATTATACATAGTTCATTCTAAATATGTCTAGTCATTTTATATTGCAGATCTGTCACAGGAAAATACTATTATCTACTTAATCATTTCAAGCTCAGAGAAGTGACAGCACATCAAAATTTAGGATTGAGTGAAGGTAGCAAGTAAAATTTTGATGAGAAGTCCAAATCATGAATACTGCTTGACAGAACTAAAAATGAGTTCTTAATCACCTGCACAGTAGAAGGAAAGTAACCAAATAAATATTCAAGGAACAGTGTCCAGGCAAACATATCTGGCCTTTATAAAAAAAAAAGAGAACAGAGAGGGCCAAATCCAGCTTTCTTTATAGAATCATAGAATTATAGGATCGTTATGGTTGGAAGAGACCTCAAAGATCATCAAGTCCAACCATATACCCAATGCCACCATGCCCACTACACCCACTAAACATGTCTCAAAGCGCCACATCTAAATGTTTTTTAACCCCTCCGGGGACGGTGAGCCCACCCCCTCCCGGGCCAGCCTGTTCAAATGCTTAATGACTCTTGCAGTGAAGAAGTTCTTCCTAATTCTTCCTAATTCTTCCTAGTTTTTCCTAGTTCTTCCTAAAGTTCTTCAATCTGAACCTCCCCTGGCACAACTTGAGACCGTTTCCTCTTGTCCTATCACTAGATGCCAGGGAGCAGAGACCAACACCCACCTCACTGCAATGCCCTTTCAGATAGTTCTAGAGGACGATAAGGTGTCCCCTCAGCCTGCTTTTCTCCAGATTAAGTAACCTCAGCTTCCTCAGACACTCCTCATAAGATTTGTTCTCCAGGCCCTTCACCAGCTTTGTCGCTCTCCTCTGGACACTCTCCAGCACCTCAATGTCCTTCTTGTAGTGAGGGGCCCAAAACTGAACACAAGATTCAAGGTGTGGTCTCACCAGTGCTGAGTACAAAGGGATGATCACTTCCCTAGTCCTGCTGGCCACTCTGTTTCTGATACAGGCCAGGACACTGTTGGCCTTCTTGGCCACCTGGGTGTACTGCTGGCTCATGTTCAGCTGGCTGTC